>NC_139041.1:30435210-30714955 GCF_964662115.1 Mustela nivalis
ACCTGCTGAGCCATCCAGGCGCCATGTTTTTTTGTCTTTATTGCCTTTATTCTTCGTTCTTATTTTTGTTTTCCATTCTTTTTCCTTTTCTGATTATAAATGATTGCATTTTTTCTGCTTTCTTATCAATATTTTTTTTTTTTAGAGATTTTATTTATTTGACAGACAGAGATCACAAGTAGGCAGAGAGGCAGGCAGAGAGAGAGGGGAAAGCAGGCTCCCCGCTGAGCAGAGAACCCAATGCGGGGCTCGATCCCAGGACCCTGGGATCATGACCTGAGCTGAAGGCAGAGGCTTAACCCACTGAGCCACCCAGGCTTACCAGTATTTTTTAAAACAGATTTTATTCATTTGATAGAGACAGTGAGAGAGGGAATGCCAGCAGGGGGAGTGGAAGAGGGAGAATCAAGCTGAATAGGGAGCTTGATGTGGGTCTTGATCCCAAGTCCCTGGGATCATGACCTTGCCGAAGGCAGACATTCAACAACTGAGCCACTCAGGCATCCCTCTTTCTTTAATTTTTAATTTTTTATTAACATAAAATGTATTATTAGCCCCAGGGGAACAGGTCTGTGAATCATCAAGCTTACACACTGCACAGCACTCACCATAGCACATACCATGCCCAGTGTCCAACCACTCTCACCCTTCTCCCCTCCACCCGGCAACGCTCAGTTTGTTTTGTGAGATTGAGAGTCTGTTACGGTTTGTCTCCCTATTGATCCCATCTTGTTTCGTTTTTTTCCCTTTACCCCTCAAACTCCCCATGTTGCCTCTCAAATTCCTCATATCAGGGAGATCATATGATAATTCTCTTTCTCTGATGACTGATTTTGCTCAGCATAGTACTCTCTAGTTCATCCACATCGTGGCAAATGGCAAGATTTCATTTTTGATGGCTGCATAATATTTCATTGTCTATATACACCACATCTTCTTTATCCATTCATCTGCTGATGGACATCTAGGTTCTTTCCATAGTTTGGCTATTGTGGACATGCTGCTATAAATATTGGGGTGCACGTGCCCCTTCGGATCACTACATTTGTATCTTTAGGCTAATCACCCAGTAGTGTAATTGCTGGGTCATATTGTAGCTCTTGTTTCAACTTCTTGAGGAACCTGCATGCTGTTTACCAGAGTGGTTGCACCAGCTTGCATTCCCACCAATAGTGTAGGAGGGTTCCCCTTTCTCCATATCCTTGCCAGCATCTGTGGTTTTCTGACTGGTGTGAAGTGGTATCTCATTATGGTTCTGATATGTATTTCCCTGATGGTGAGTGATGTGCAGCACTTTTTGATGTGTCTGTTGGCCATCTGGATGTCTTCTTTGCTTGTTTAAAATCCTCTGCCATTTCTTTTTCTTTTTGAAGAGGGTTTATTTATTTATTTGACAGAGAGAGATCACAAGTAGACAGAGAGGCAGGCGGGGGTGGGGGTGGGAAGCAGGCTCCCTGCTGAGCAGAGAGCCTGATGTGGGACTTGATCCCAGGACCCTGAGATCATGACCTGAGCCTAAGGCAGTGGCTTAACCCACTGAGCTACCCAGGCACCCACCTCTGCCATTTCTTTTTCTGTTTTTTTTTTAAAGATTTTATTTATTTATTTATTTGACAGAGAGAAATCACAAGTAGATGGAGAGGCAGGCAGAGAGAGAGAGAGAGGGAAGCAGGTTCCCCGCTAAGCAGAGAGCCCGACGCGGGACTCGATCCCAGGACCCCGAGACCATGATCTGAGCCAAATGCAGCGGCCTAACCCACTGAGCCACCCAGGCGCCCCCCTCTGCCATTTCTTAATTTGATTATTTGTTCTTTGGATGTTGAGTTTGATAAGTTTTTTTATAGATTTTGGATGCTAGCCAGGTGCCCCTCTTAACTACTTCTTAAAAACATGTTTTGAAATGTTTACCCTAGAGTAATCAATATAAGTTTAGAAGTAATTTCCATGTCAGCTTTCAAATAATGCTTCATTGGACTGTGAGGCATGTTCTGGTAAAGTAATCTCAGTTCTTTTTCCTGTCCTGTGTGTCATGGATGACATTTCGTGTTATATATAGGCAGTCTCCAATTTACCCTGATTTTAGATAGGTTTTTTGTCTTTGTAATGGTACGAAAAATAATAAGCATTCAAATAGAAAGTGTATTTGAATTTTGAACTTGGATCTTTTCCCAGGCTAATGGTATATGGAAATGATGTGTTGTGTGTCTCTGAGCCAGTGGTCAGAGATTTTTGAGATTTTTTTTTGGTTCAAAAAGGTGTTTTTATACAAGAATGGGGACAGGATCGGAGGGCAGAAAGAGCTGCACTGGGATTGTAAGTGACTGCTTATATACTCTCTAAATTGGGAGGGGGTAGAGATAAAGGGAGTTTCTAAAAGGATTGTCATATGTTAAAGAAGACTTAACAAGATCCTGGAGGTCTGGCTATTATCAAGCAAATGTTACTTTCTGCTTCTAGCAAAGCATTAATTTTAAGATAGTTGCTGGAGCTTCATGAGGAGGAGCTCTCTTTCTGAGGTGTTTGTTGGTGGGGTGTAAGTTGTAAGGAAATATAATTTTATCTACGTTTCTTTTGCCTTTGTTCTTATCTTCAGTAAGGTCCTTTCATGTGCCTCTGTGCCACAGCAGTTCTTACAAAATGATAACTTCTTTCTCTACTCAGTACCATTTACCAAATACAACACACAGCATTTGATGATGAGCAGGTAATTTATTCAGTGGCAAGAGAATGGGAGAAGAGGAACTCATGTTGTAAATGGACCTCATTTTATTTTATTTTATTTTATTTATTTATTTGACAGAAAGAGCCACCGCGAGAGAGGGAACACAAGCAGGAGGAGTGGGAAAGGAGAAGCTGACTCCCTGCTGAGCAGGGGGCTTGAAGTGGGACTCCATCCTAGGACTCTGAGATCATGACCTGAGCTGAAAGCAGATGGTTAATGACTGAGCCACCCAGGCACCTTTTTGAATAGGTCTCATGGTTGGGGTTTGGGGTTAGCGTGACTTAGGGACTGGTATGGAAGCTGACCTAAGATCATTACAGAGAGAAACAACTTGGGATTAGAATCAAAAGTGTGACCTCTTCTTCCCTTAAGTGGTTACAATTTGGTTCTGTTATGTTAATGGTACTGTTATGTTACTGGTACATTTTTTTTTTTAAAAGATTTTATTTATTTATTTATTTGACAGAAATCACAAGTAGATGGAGAGGCAGGCAGAGAGAGACAGAGGGAAGCAGGCTCCCCGCTGAGCAGAGAGCCCGATGCGGGGCTCGATCCCAGCACCCCGAGATTATGACCCGAGCCGAAGGCAGCGGCCCAACCCACTGAGCCACCCAGGTGCCCCTGTTACTGGTACATTTTTATTACTACAGTTAGATGGTAATAATCTGGAGGAAGGTCATCAGGCATATGAATAGGATGAAACTGAAAAGTGGATAAACAAGTTTTTTTTTTAAGTGTTTGGAGCTTGTCATTTCTGGCACCGGTTTCTGCTAAGTATCATATGTAGCAAGGATGGAAAACTTGGATTATTATGGCTTGTTTGGAGCTTTTTTAAAAAAAAAAGTGAGTCTCTGGGGATACCTGGGTGTAAAAGACTTTAATTTCGGCTCAGGTCATGATCCTGGAGTCCAAGGCTCGAGTCTGCATCAGGTTCCCTCCTCAGTGGTGAGTCTGCTTTTCCCTCAGACCCTCCCGCCCAACCCACTGAGCCACCCAGGCGCCCCTGTTACTGGTACATTTTTATTACTACAGTTAGATGGTAATAATCATTCCTGTCTCATTCCTATCTCTCAAATACACCTTCTTTTAAAAAAAAAAAAAAAAAAAAGTGAGTCTTATTCTAATAAGTCATGAGATCATGAGGGTAAACGTCCAGTATACCAACAACCTTTCTATACCCATGTAACGATTGCAATCATCTGTCTTTTCATTATGATGTTCAATAAATTATTTGAGGTATTCAGCACTTTGTTATAGATTCCATTTTTTTTTTAAAGCGGCTCATGTCCCTGATATCACCAAGACCTGAGCTGAGATATAGATTGAAGACTTTATTAACTGAGCCACCAGGCACCCCTCACCTTTTTATTATAAAATAGGCATTTTGCTAGATTTTGCCCAACTTCATAAAGGCTATTGTGAGTGTTCTGAGCTCATGTAAGGTAGGCTTGGCTACGCTATTATGTATGGCAGTTGGTTATATTAAATGGGTTTTCCATTTATAATAGTTTTCAATTTACAGTGGGATTACTGAACATAACTCTAAGTTGAAAAAGATCTATTTTATGTATGTGTATATGAGACATAAAAAACGTAATAAGAAACACAGGTTGATATTTTGAATGGTTAACTTTTACATCAGCTATTAAGAGAAATAGGTTTTAATTTTACATTTACTTATTTTCCTTTGTGATTTCTTCATGTAGTTTGGTGTTTTGGACTTGTATTTTCTTCTTTGTAAGAACTTCTTTAAAAAACATGTATATACGTGTGTGTGTGTGTGTGTGTGTGTGTGTGTGTGTGTGTATTTGGCAAGGCAGCTCTCTGTCAGCAATTTCCCTCATGTTTGCTTCTTTGACAAGGTATTTCCCCCTTTTTTTTTTTTAAGAGAGAGAGTGCACAAACATGCAAGCAAGGGGAAGTTTAGAGAAGGATATGGAAAAAGAATCCTAAGCAGGCCCCATGCGCACCTGGATCAACCCTGTAACCCTGAGATCTTGAGCCATCCATGTGCCCCTCCTTCACTTTTTTTAAGTGATAATTTTGCTTTAGGTTTGCTTTCCTCCCCACTCTCCCAGAATTTAAGTATTCTACTCCCATCTTCTGAGAGTTTGAATAATTCTTACCATTGCTTTTCTGTAGGAAAGGTGTTTTTACCCCCTCTAGTTTCTGAATTATTTTTAAAAAATCTTTTCAGGATGCCTGGGTGGCTCAGATGGTTAAGCATTTGCCTTTGGCTCAGGTTAAGATCCCAGGGTCCTGCTTGGATTAAATCCTGCATCGGGCTCCCTGCTCAGCAGAGAGACTGCTTCTCCCTCTGCCTCTGCCTCTGCCTCTGCCTCTTCCCTTACATGTGCTCTCTCTCAAATGAATAAAGGCCTTTTTTTTTTTTTTTTAAAGATTTTATTTATTTATTTGACAGAGAGAGATCACAAGTAGGCAGAGAGACAGGCAGAGAGAGAGAGGAGGAGGAAGCAGGCTTCCTGCTGAGCAGAGAGCCCGATGCGGGACTCGATCCCAGGACCCTGAGATCATGACCTGAGCCGAAGGCAGCGGCTTAACCCACTGAGCCACCCAGGCGCCCCTCAAATGAATAAAGTCTTAAAAAAAATTATAATCTTTTAGTTTCTCTTGTTTAAAAATGATATTCCATCAGACACCTGGGTGGCTCAGTTGGATATCTACCTTCGGATCAGGTGCCATGGGATACTTCGGTGGTTCAGTTGGTTGGGCATCTGTGTTCGGGTCAGGTCGTGATCCCAGTGTCCTGGGATTGAGTCCCACATTGGGCTCTTGCTCAGCAGGGAGTTTGTTTGCCCCTTTCCCTCTGCCTCTACCCTCTGCTTGTGCTCTCTTGCTCTTTCTCTCCCTCTGTATATCTCAAAAAAAATAAATAAAATCTTTAAAAAAATAAAAGTAATATGCCTAAATTACTTTTACCTTTGGACATTTTTCCTCCTTGGTGTTCTCTTGAGCTTCCTGGATTTGGGATTTATTTGTCTGGCATTAATTTTGGGAGAAATTCTTTGTCTTTATTATTTGCAATAATTTCTTTTTTCTCACTGTTTTACCTTCTAGTAGGCTCGTTACACATTGTTCAATTTTTTTTGGAGCCCCACAGTCCTCTTATCTCCCTCTCCCTGCAGCAGTTATTCCCCAGTTTTTGGTTTTTGAGGATTCTTTTGATAAATTCTTTATCTCCTGTATTCTTTCCCCACCTGTGTCCAGTCTACTAATAATCCCATTACAGTTATTGTTACAGTGTTTTTGAAGTTTGGCATTTCTTCTTGATCATTTGTTACCATTTCTGTCTTCTCTGGTTCCATTGCCCTTCTGTTCTTGCATACTCTTCTGTTTATGTACTAGTTATTTTTAGCATATTGTATTATTGAATTCCCAGTTTGATAAATCCCATATACTTTCCATTTTCCTTCTGATGCTTGTTTTTTTCAAATTGTGTTTTTGCCCTTAGTATGTCTTGTAAATTTTTTCTAAAATTTGGATTAGTATATTAATTAAAAAGAACTGCTATAAACAGTAATGTGGTAAAGGGGGGCGGTGAGGGGATGTGTCTTATCAAGACAATGATTAGATTTCACTCTTTAGTGAGACTTTACCTTTGTGAACTGAATTGAATTTTTCTGTTTCCCCACTTAGAATAAGAGGACTGGAGTGGGCTGGAGTTGGGTGTTTCTCTTAAAGTTTTGCTACTGTGACCTTTCCTACTAGAGCTGTTCGCTCTGGGCAGTGTATATATGTAATACAATATGACTCACTGTATTATGAATTTGGTTGTTTAGAGTTGTTTTAAAAATAGATCCTTTGGCGTGCCTGGGTGGCTCAGTGGGTTAAGCCGCTGCCTTCGGCTCAGGTCATGATCTCAGGGTCCTGGGATCGAGTCCCACATCGGGCTCTCTGCTCAGCAGGGAGCCTGCTTCCTCCTCTCTCTGTCTCTGCCTGCCTCTCTGCCTACTTGTGATCTCTCTCTGTCAAATAAATAAAATCTTAAAAAAAGAAAAAAAATTAGATCCTTTAAAAAAAAATAAACCCTTAATCATTTAGTCATTTCTTAGACATGAAATGTAGTGTATTAATAAGGATTCTTATATATACTCCTTATTTCCAGAGCATTAAGTTTACATACTTAAAAATTCTGATTTTTAAAATTTTATGGAAATATTTAAAAAAAAGCAAGTTTAGGGTATGTGGTTGGGTTCGTCAGCTAAGTGTCTGCCTTTGGCTCATATCATGACCCCAGGGTCCTGGAATTGAGTACCTCCTGGGGCTCTCTGCTCAGCTAGGAATCTGCTTCTTCTTGGTGCCTCACCCTGTTCATTGCTTCTTCTCTCTCTCAGCTATCTCAAATAATAGTAAAAAGCGAAGGAAGTAAGGAGCGTGGAGCGGAGGGGGGGTACAAGTTTCCCTTTAGTTTTTTCTCTTTTGTGTAATGAAGTCTATGGAAGATTTGATTTGATTTGATTTGATTTTAGAGAGCTTGAGCGAACTTGTGCTTGAGAGACCTTCACGGGTGTGTGAGGGTGGTGGAGAACCCAAAGCAGTCTCTACCCTGGGCTCCATCTCACGACCCTCAGACCATGGGCCTGAGCTGAAATCATGAGCCAAAATCAAGCGTCTGTTGCCTAGTTGTTGAGCCACCTAGGCCCTCCCATGGAAGGAATTTAGATAATATTTATAGTTCTATTGTGAAAAATGTCTAAAATCATAAAAATGATTGTTTGAGATATGAAAATCATCAGCATATTACACTATGTACTAGCTCTTCTTCTGGTATACTACTGATAGGTCACTCTACTTGCACTTAGAGTGAAATGAGCTCATTCCTAACTGTTTTACTGTAAATGTTCCCCTTGAAGTAATTTAAGAAATAAATTTAGGGGTGCCTGGGTGGCTCAGTGAGTTAATAAACCTCTCCCTTCGGCTCAGGTCATGATCTCAGGGTTCTGGGATCGAGCTCCACGTCAAGCTTTCTGCTCAGTGGGGAGCCTGCTTCCTCCTCTCTCTGCCTGCCTTTCTGCCTACTTGTGAACTCTCTTTCCATCAAATAAATAAATAAAATGTTTTAAAAAAATTTAAAGACTTTCAGGTACTACTGAATATGTCAGAATTTCCTGTGTTCTTTATATTTAAAATTTTTATTTTTTTTCAAGATTCATTTATTTGACAGTATAATAAGCTGAGGAGAAAGGCAGGAGGGAAAACTCTCCACTGAGCAGAGAGCTGGAGGTAGGCCTCTATTTCAAGACCCTGGGATGAGCAGATGGCAGTTGCTTAACCCACTGTGTTGCCTAGGTGCCCCTTTTTAATTTACTTTTTAAATTACTTTAGTGTTGCCATAAATTCTAACAAGTTTATGTCACATCTCTTTTACCTTTTACCTTCTGTGCCCTTTTTTTTAGGGTTGGCAGGGAACAGCTTCAAGTGATCCCAAATCTTTTATAACTTCGGATGGTTTAGGGAGCACAGGAATAACCATTTTGAAATTAAATTGAAACTAGTGGTAGCCCAAGGTAATGTTGATTGTATTGATAAGGGAAGCAAAAGTAATAGGCATAAAGCTTAAATTAAATCTCCTTATGGCTTGCAGCCCACTGATACCTGAAACTGCAAAGTGTGACCTTCCTTACCTGAAACTGCAAAGTGTGACCTTCCTCAAGGAACTTGGGGCTGCTTTGGTACCTTCATGGTTATGGTTTTTTATTTTTCTTTCCATTTTTTATTTTTATTTTTTAAAGATTTTATTTATTTATTTGACAGAGAGACACAGTGAGAAAGCTAACTCCCAAACAGGGAGTCGGATATAGGGGTTGATCGCATGACTCTAGGATCATGACCTGAGCTGACGGCAGATGTTTAATAACTGAGCCACCCAGGTGCCCCAGTGCTTATGTTTTATTAAAGAAAAAAGTCCCCTTATCTTCATAGCAGCTGACAGTCCCTCAAGGTCCTGAAAGTCTTCCTTCCATATTCCTTCTAGACTTATGCTATCTCTAATCCCTAGTAATTAAAAAGTATATAATCAGTCTCTCCTCACAATCCCACTGCAGCTCTTTGTGCCCATGGATCCTGTTCCCATGGTCATTTTTTTGGACCAAAAATATCTCAAGAATTCTTACCCATTTGCTCATAAACTCCAAACTGCCAAATTTCATCTGTTTCAATAGAAGCATGTGTGTATGTGCTTTTATTTTCTTGGGAAGTGAATTGCATTTTTGAGGAAAAATTAGAAGATTTATTATAGTATATAATAGGCTTAGAAAATTACCATGAAATTTGTTCCATGAGGGAAACCAAAGTGACTGAAGTAATTGTCAAGACTGGACATATATTTAAGCAAGGATAAAAGCTGATAATGATTTTATATTATAATGATAATGATTGCCGGTAGATTGTTTATTTCTATTGTGTTCATAGATAATTTTATTGGTAGCCCATAAATAGTAAATTGTTTGCTATTTATATCATAGTGTGCTGAGATGCAGGCTAGAGGGGCAGCTTATTAAATTTTTAAAAAAATCTTTGGGGCACATGGGTGGCTCAGGGTTAAGCCTCTGCCTTTCTGCTCAGGTCATGATCCCCCAGGGTCCTGGGATCGAGCCCTGAATCAGGCTTCTTGCTCAGCAGGGAGCCTGCTTCCCTTCCTCCCTCTCTGCCTGCTGCTCTGCCTACTTGTGATCTATCTCTGTCAAGTGAATAAATAAGATCTTTATTTAAAAATTTTTTAAATCTTTGTTGTGTGGATTTTCAAATGAGACATAAAAAATTCACTAATAATTACTTTTCTTTTTTCAGCATTATCTGCATATCAGAGATACTACAGTTTACAGACTGATTACTGGAAGGTTAGTACACATTTCAGTGCCAGATGTTTTCTTATTTTGGGACAGATTATACAACATTGTAATTGCTAAGTAATTGGAAAGAAAATATTATTTTATGTAGCTGTTTTGTGTTGAAGTATCTTGTTCCTCACTGGTATTTTTGTAACATATTCTTAGTAAAAGATACTAAGTGTGGTATTTTAATAACAAAGCAAAAGCAGGGGAAACAAAATTACTAATCTTTTTAAAGTCCAGAGCTGGGAATAAATGAAGGATGGAGGATAGTTTTGGTTTTTTTTTTTTTCCCCAAGGTGGGTGAGCCAGGCTGCCTGCTAAGGAAAAGGTCCCTTATTTTTATATTTTCTTTGTGATGGGAACTCTGCAGAGAACTAAAATTATTTTAGAAGGTCTATTTATTTTTTTTTATTTTTTTAATTTTTAAAAAATATTTATTTATTTGACAGAGAGAGAGAGAGAGAGATCACAAGGAGGCAGAGAGGCAGGCAGAGAGAGGGGGAAGCAGGCTCCCTGCTGAGCAGAAAGCCCCATGTGGGGCTTGATTCCAGGACCCTGAGAACATGACCGGAGCGGAAGGCAGAGGCTTAACCCACTGAGCCATCCAGGTCCCCCTAGAAGGTCTATTTAAATGAAGAATTAGGTGTAAAGATAAATTATCCATTGTATTCTATCAATTTAACCATATAAACCAGTAGGTTAATCATTCACAGCATATGTACTTCCAAGTATGGTATAGGAAGCTAAATAGATTGCTTTTCAACAATAGTCACCATAAAGGAGGCTGGGTGGCTCCGTCCAGTTGTTAAGTGGCTACCTTCTGCTTAGGTCACAATCCCAGAGTTCTGGGATTGAGCCTCAAATCCGGCTTTGCTTGGTGGAAGGTCTGCTTCTCCCTCTTCTGTTCCCACTGCTTGTGTTCCTCTCTTCTCTGTAAAATAAATAAAATCTTAAAAACAAAACAAAACACTAGTTTTCTTTATTTTATGCCATAATATAGATGTATTTTATAATACGTTATAAGCCATAATCTGTTTTCGGTATAACTGCCATGAGGGTTAGTTATAGGTAATGTGTGCATGAATGGGAAATTTTAGGGTATGCAAAATCAGTGTGTTGTTCTGTAATTTAAATAAAAATGGAATGGAAGGAAACAAAACTGAAGTCTACTTGAGCCATAAATATTCTAAGAAAAAAATTTTTTTAAAGATTCTGTTTATTTATTTGACAGACAGAGAACATAAGTAGAGTAGGCAGAGAGGCAGGCAGAGAGAGAGGAGGAAGCTGGCTCCCCATGGAGCAGAGAGTCCGATGCGGGGCTCTATCCCAGGACCCTGGGATCATGACCTGAGCTGAAGGCAGAGGCTTTTAACCCTCTTAGCCTCCCAGGTGCCCCTATTCTAAGAAATTTCATTTAAATTTGTTGACTAATTTTTCTTTTGGATGCGTATTGCAAAACTACAATTCAGTCGACTATATCCTTTTGAAGGTTAAAATTCAGTGTTTTGTTTTTCTTTAAAAAGATTTGTTAAGTAATTTCTTCACCCATTGTGGGGCTTGAATATACAACTTGCAAATCAGGAGTTGTGTGTTCTGCTGATTGAGCCAGTGAGGTGTCTCATGTTTTTTAATTAATAAAGTTGTATAACCATCACCATTGTCAATTTTAGAATATGTTTATCATATGAAAACAAAATCCTGTATTCTCTTCCCTAATCCCTCCATAACCCTTTCTCTAAGGAAACAATTAATTTGCTGTTACGTATTTGCCTAGTTTGAACTGGTCTTTTCACTTAACATGTTTTCAAAGTTCACCCCTACTGTAGCTTGTATAGCCAGTCCTTAATTTTATTTTTTTTTAAGATTTTACTCACTTTAGAGATCAAGTGAGCGAGATGGGGGAGGGGCAAGTGGGTTGGGGGAGAGAGAGAATCTCAAGCAGACTCTGTGCCCTGAGTGTGGAGTTGGACTCGGGTCTTCATCTCAGGATTCTGAGATCATAACTTCACCTGAAATCAGGAGTTGGACTTAACTGACTGAGCCATCCAGATGTCCCCCAGTACTTAATCTTTTTAAAATTTTATTTATTTATTTATTTTTAATAATTTATTTATTTGACAGAGATCACAAATATGCAGAGAAGCAGGCAGAGAGAGAAGGGGGAAGCAGGCTTCCTGCTGAGCAGAGAGCCCTATGCGGGGCTCGATCCCTGAATCCTGGGATCATGACCTGAGCCAAAGGCAGAGGCTTTAACCCTGAGCCACCCATGTGCCTCAGGGTTAAAGAATTTTAATTGCAGTAGTTAACTGCAATTAACAGTATTAATGTTAATTTCAGAGGCATAGTATTGTGATTCACAATTTATGTTAGTGCTAATCAAAATAAGTATACTCTTAATTCCCATCACCTGTTTCACCCATCCCCACTGACCCATTGCCTTCTGGCAACCATTAGTTTGTTCTTTATAATTAAAAGTCTCTTTTTATGTTTGTCCCTTTTTTCCCCATTTTTCATGTTTTGTTTCTTAAATTTTATGTATGAGTGAAACAGTACAGTATTTGTCTTCCTCTGACTGACATATTGCTTAACATTATAACCTCTAGATCCATCCATGTTGTTTCAAATGACAAGATTTTTTTTCTTTTTAATGATTGAATAAAATATTCTTTCTTATCCTTTCATTCAGCAACAAATGGGCTGCTTCCATAATTCGACCATTGTAAATAACCCTGCAGTAAACATAGGGAGTGCATGTATCCTTTTGAATTTGTGTTTTTGTATTTTTTAGTGAATACTCATTACTGAAAATACTGGATCGTAGAGTAGTTCTGTTTTTCACTTTTTGAGGAACTTCATAATGTTTTCCAGAATGGCTATACTAGTTTGCATTCCCACCAATAGTGAAGGAGTGTTCCTTTTTTATCCACATTTTTACCATATCTTGTTCTCTTCTGGATTTTTGATTTTAGCCATTCTAAAGGGGTGTGGTGATATCTCATTGTGGTTTTTGTTTTTTTTTAAGAATTTAAAAAAAGTTATCTCTATGGTCCATGTGGGGCTGGAGCTCACAATCCCGAGTTCAAGAATCACATGCTACACTGACACCTAACCACGTGCACCAGTATGTCATTGTGGCTTTGATTTACATTTCCCTCATGTTGAGTAATCTTGAGCATCTTTTCATAGGTCTGTTGGCCATCAGTCTTTGGAGAAATGTGTGTTTATGTCCTCTGTCCATTTTTAAAATTGGATTATTTGGGATTTTTGTTTTTGTTTTTTGGTGTTGAGCTGTATGTTATTTACATATTTTGGGTACTTTAGCTTTAGCAAGTTATCTCCTCCCATTCAGTGCGTTCCCTTTTAGTTTTCTTGTTTGTTTCCTTTGTTTTGCAGAAGTGTTTTTTTTTTCTTTTAAAGATTTTATTTATTTATGTGACAGACAGAGATCACAAGTAGGCAGAGAGGCAGGCAAAGAGAGAGGGGGGAGGCAGGCTCCTTGCTGAGCAGGGATGCTGGGCTTGATCCCAGGACCTGAGCTGAAGTCAGTGGCTTTAACCCACTGAGCCACCCAGGCGCCCCTTGCAGAAGATTTTTATTTTGAAGTAGTCCAATAGTTCATTTTCACTTTTATTTCCATTACTTTAGGAGGTGTACTTTAGAAAAAAAAAACAACATTGTTATTAGCACCAGTGTCAGAGAAAGTCCTGCCTGTTCTCCCTACCATGATTTTTATGTTTTCAGATCTAACGTTTAGGTCCTTATTCCATTTGAGTTTCTTCTTGTGTATGGCTTAAAAAAGTAATCCAGTTTTACTACTTTGCATGTAGTTTTCCCCACACCATTTGTTGAACAGATTGCCTTTTTTCCCATTTGGAATTCTTGCCTCCTTTTTGAAGATTAATTCACGGTGTAATCATAGATTTGTTTCTGGGCTTTCTATTTGGTTCCATTTTTCTGGTGTGTATATTTGTGCCACTGCAATACTGTTTTGGTAATACAGCTTTGTGTGTAGTATAACTTGAAATCTGGAATTGTAAGACCTCAGATTGCTTTGTCTATTCAAGAGTCTTCTGGGATTCCATAAATATTTTAGGATTGCTTTTTCTAGTTCTGAGGAAAATGGTGTCGGTATTTTGATAAGGATTGCATCAAATCTGTAGATTGCTTTGGTAGTGTGGACATTTTAACATTTGTTATTAACAAATTATTTTTGTTAATTAACAAATTAACAAATGAAATTTGTATCATTTTTAATTCCTTGGATCAGTGGTTCTATAGTTTTCAGAGTCTTTCAGCTCTTCACCGAAATTGATCCTAAGTATTTTATTACTTTTGATGCAATTGTAAGTTGGGATTGTTTTCTCTTTCTGCTGCTTTATTATTATATACAAATGCAAAATATTTCTGCATGTGATTTTCGTAATCCTTTGACTTTTCTGAATTCATTTATCAGTTCTGGTAGTTTTTGTTTGTTTGTTTTAAGATTTTATTTATTTGTCAGAGAGAGAGAGTACAAGCAGAGGGGAGCAGCAGCCAGAGGGAGAGGCAAGTGGAGGGAGAAGCTGTCTCCCTACTGATCAAGGAGCCCAATGTGGGACTCTGTCCCAGGACCCCAGGATCATGACCCAAGCCAAAGGCAGACACTTAAAGGACTAAGCCACAAAGGACTGAGCCACCTAGGTATCTCCAGTTCTGGTAGTTTTTTGGTTTTAGGTTTCTATATGGAGTATGGTGTCATTTAGAAATAGTAGAAGTTTTACTTCTTTCCAAATTGGATGCCTTTTATTTCTTTTTGTTGTCTAATTGCTGCGGCTAGGAGTTTAGTATTCTGTTGCCCAAAGTTGCGGAGAGTGGACATTCCTTTTTTATTTTTACAAGATTGATTGATTGATTGATTGATTGATATGACAGACGGATAGCAAGTAGGCAGAGAGGCAGGCGGGGGTGGGTGGGAGGCAGGGAGAAGCAGAGTCCCCGCTGAGCACAGTGCCTGATACGGGGCTCCATCCTAGGACCCTGATATCATGGCCTGAATGGAAAGCAGAGGCCCAACCCACTGAGCCACCCAGGCGCCCCGAGAGTGGACATTCTTGTTTTACTCCTGACCTCAGGAGAAAAGAACTCCAATTTTCTTTTCTTTTCTTTTCTTTTTTTTTTTTTTAAAGATTTTATTTATTTTTTTGACAGAGAGAAATCACAAGTAGGCAGAGAAAGAGGGGGAAGCAGGCTCCCTGCTGAGCAGAGAGCCCGATGTGGGGCACGATCCCAGGACCCCTGGGATCATGACCCGAGCCGAAGGCAGAGGCCCAACCCACTGAGCCACCCAGGCACCCCAAGAACTACAATTTTCATGTGGGGTTTTCATATGTGACCTTTATTATGTTGAGGTATGTTCCCTTTAAACATAGTTTGGGGGCGCCTGGGTGGCTCAGTGGGTTAAGCCGCTGCCTTCAGCTCAGGTCATGATCCCAGGGTCCTGGGATCGAGTCCCACGTCGGGCTCTCTGCTCGGCAGGGAGCCTGCTTCTTCCTCTCTCTTTCAGCCTGCCTCTCTGCCTACTTGTGATCTCTATCAAATAAGTAAATAAAATCTTCGGAAAAAAAAAAAAAACATACTTTGTTGTGTTTTTGTCATGAACGGTTGTTTTTCTTTGTCATATGTTTTTCCTGCCCTTAATTGAAATGATCATACAGTTTTTATCCTTCTTCATGGATGTGATGATTTATTATACTGATGCGACTTCTAAATATTGAACCACTTTGGATCCTAGGACTAAATCCCACCTGATTGTGGTGAATAATTTTTTAAAAATGTATTGATGTATTCTATTTTGCTGATACTTTACTGAGGATTTTTGCATATATTCATCAAAGGTATTGGCCTATTTCTTTTTATTTTTTTTATTTTTTTGTAGTTTTATGTTTTTGGTATTAGGATAATTATAGCCTCATAGAATGAATTTGGGTTTTCCTTCCTCTTCTATTTCTTGGAATACTTTGAGAAGAATATGTATTAATGGGGTGCCTGGGTGGCTCAGTCGTTAAGCTTCTACCTTGGGCTCAGGTCATGATCCCAACGTTCTGAGATCGACCCCAGATGGGGCTCCCTGCTGGATGGGAAGGTTGCTTCTCCCTCTCCCACTCCCCATGCTTGTATTTCCTCTCTCACTGTCTTGCTCTCTCTCTGTCAAATAAATAAAATCTTGGGGTGCCTGCATGGCTTCGTGGGTTAAGCCTCTGCCTTTGGCTCAAGTTATGATCTCAGGATCCTGGGATTGAGTCCCACATTGGGCTCTCTGCTCAGCGGGGATCCTGCTTCCTTCCTTTCTATCTGCCTACTTGTGATCTCTGTCAAATAAATAAAGTCTTTAAAAAAAAAAAAAAAGAATATATGTTAACTCTTCTTTAAATGTTCGGTAGAATCCACAGATGATCTCTGGTCCTGGAATTTTTTTTCTTTTTGGAGTGTTTCCTTTTTTTTTTTTTTTTTTTTAATTTATTTTATTTTTTTTTTAAAGATTTTATTTTATCTATTTGACAGACAGAGATCACAAGTAGGCAGAGAGGCAGGCAGAGAGAGAGGAGGAAGCAGGCTCCCCGCCGAGCAGAGAGCCCGACGTGGGACTCGATCCCAGGACCGAGATCATGACCTGAGCTGAAGGCAACGGCCCTACCCACTGAGCCACCCAGGCGCCCCTAATTTTTTATTTTTTATAAACATATTTTTATCCCCAGGGGTACAGGTCTGTGAATCACGGGGTTTACACACTTCACAGCACTCACCAAAGCACATACCCTCCCCAATGTCCATAATCCCACCTCCTTCTCCCAAAACCCCTCCCCCCAGCAACCCTCAGTTTGTTTTGTGAGATTGAGTCACTTATGGTTTGTCTCCCTCCCAATTGCATCTTGTTTCATTGATTCTTCTTCTACCCACTTAAGCCCACATGCTGCATCACCACTTCCACGTATCAGGGAGATCATATGATAGTTGTCTTTCTCCGCTTGACTTATTTCGCTAAGCATGATACGCTCTAGTTCCATCCATGTTGTCGCAAATGGCAAGATGTCATTTCTTTTGATGGCTGCATAGTATTCCATTGTGTATATATACCACATCTTCTTGATCCATTCATCTGTTGATGGACATCTAGGTTCTTTCCATAGTTTGGCTGTTGTGGACATTGCTGCTATAAACATTCGGGTGCACGTGCCCCTTTGGATCACTACGTTTGTATCTTTAGGGTAAATACCCAGTAGTGCTATTGCTGGGTCATAGGTAGTTCTATTTTCAACATTTTGAGGAACCTCCATGCTGTTTTCCAGAGTGGCTGCACCAGCTTGCATTCCCACCAACAGTGTAGGAGGGTTCCCCTTTCTCCACATCCTCGCCAGCATCTGTCATTTCCTGACTTGTTGATTTTAGCCATTCTGACTGGTGTGAGGTGATATCTCATTGTGGTTTTGATTTGTATTTTCCTGATGCCCAGTGATATGGAACACTTTTTCATGTGTCTGTTGGCCATCTGGATGTCTTCTTTGCAGAAATGTCTGTTCATGTCCTCTGCCCATTTCTTGATTGGATTATTTGTTCTTTGGGTGTTGAGTTTGCTATGTTCTTTATAGATTTTGGACACTAGTCCTTTATCTGATAGGTCGTTTGCAAAATCTTCTCCCATTCTGTCAGTTGTCTTTTGATTTTGTTAACTGTTTCCTTTGCTGTGCAAAAGCTTTTGATCTTGATGAAAGCCCAATAGTTCACTTTTGCCCTTGCTTCCCTTGCCTTTGGCGAGTTGGTTAAGTAAGCAGCTGCCTTCAGCTCGGGTCATGATCCCAGCGTCCTGGGATCGAGTCCCACATCGGGCTCCTTGCTCGGGAGGGAGCCTGCTTCTCCCTCTACCTCTGCCTGCCATTCTGTCTGCCTGTGCTTGCTCTCTCCCCCTCTGTCTCTCCAATAAATAAATAAAATCTTTGAAAAAAAAATTAAAAAGCCAGTGTGCATGTTACGTTCTCACATTCTGTATTGAAGATCCCAGTTATTCCCTAATTTTGTGACACTTGATTCTCTCTTGAAATTTTTGTTTTTTAATTTGAAGACCTTTTTATTTGTTTTAGAGAGAGAGCCCTTAGAAGTAGGTAGAGGGGCAGGAGGATAGGGAGCTAAACTCAAGCAGATGCGCTGCTGAATACAGGCATTTAACACAGAGCTCATCATCACCTGAGCTGTAATCACAAGCAGAGTCATTAACGGGACCGAGACATGCAGGTACTCCTGTCTTTTTAAAATTCTTAATGAGTATGAACTAGTTTTCCATTGAAGTTTTCTTTTTAAAATTTTATGTTTTTATTGGAGGGAGAGAGAGTAAGAGCACAAGCAGGGGAGGGAGTGGGATAAGCAGACTTCTCTCTGAGCACAGAGCCAGACATGTAACATGGGGCTTCATTCCAGACCCCCAAGATCATGACTTGAGCAGAAACTAAGAGTTTGACGTTCAGCAGAGTTATCCAGGCTCCTTTTATTTTCATTGCCCTCAAGACTAATGATGTTCGAACATGTTTTCTGTTTATTGGCCATTTATTTATTTATTTATTTATTTTTTGAGAAATGTGTATCAGATTCTTTGTCCAATTGTAATTACTTATCTTTAATATTAATTTGCTAGAATTATTTATCTCATATATTTATAGAGGTTTTCTCCTGTTTTGTAGGTTGTCTTTTCATGTGTGATAGAACACTTAAAGGCACAAAACTTTGCTTAACCTATATCTATTTTTTTTTTCTATTTTTGCTTCATGCTTTTTGGTTCCTTTATACCAATTAACAATATGTAGCCATAAAAATTCATTCTTGGGCGCCTGGGTGGCTCAGTGGGTTAAGCCGCTGCCTTCGGCTCAGGTCATGATCTCAGGGTCCTGGGATCGAGGCCCGCATCGGGCTCTCTGCTCAGCAGGGAGCCTGCTTCCCTCTCTCTCTCTCTCTCTCTGCCTGCCTCTCCATCTACTTGTGATTTCTCTCTGTCAAATAAATAAATAA
The DNA here is from genome assembly GCF_964662115.1 of Mustela nivalis. Classification (NCBI taxonomy): domain Eukaryota; kingdom Metazoa; phylum Chordata; class Mammalia; order Carnivora; family Mustelidae; genus Mustela; species Mustela nivalis. The sequence continues at coordinate 30,453,820 of NC_139041.1, forward strand.
AATCTTAAAAAAAAAATTCATTCTTGTTTATTTCTTTTAAGAGTTTTAAAGTTGTTACTCTTACTTCTACATTTCTACATCCTTCATCATTTTGAGATAATTTTTGTATGTGGTGTGAGATTAAATTCAAACTTTATTCTTTTGCAATTGAGTATCTGTTTCTCCCAGTAGTCTTCCTGCAGAAGGTAATTTTTCCCTGTTTTGACTCTGTTAATAGTCTCTTGACCTTATAGGTGTGGGTTTACTCCTGGAGTCTCAGTTTTATTTCATTGATATATTCTACCTTTAGTGCCACATTGTGCATTTTATTTTTAAAATCTACTTATATTGGGCGCCTGGGTGGCTCAGTGGGTTAAGCCACTGCCTTCAGCTTAAGTCATGATGTCAGGGATCTAGTCCCGCATCAGGCTCTCTGCTCAGCAGGGAGCCTGCTTCCTCCTCTCTCTGTCTGCCTGGCTCTCTGCCTACTTGTGATTTCTCTCTGTCAAATAAATAAAATCTTTAAAAAAAATCTACTTACATTGTTGAGTATAAATTTTGTCTCATAGGCAGCAGATGGACGTTTTTTATAAATGGAATTGTTTTTGTAGTTTTGCTTTATTTTTCAGACATTTGTTTTAAGTGTGAGAATTGTATATAGATTTTATATTTTCACCTTTGCTGAACTTGTTTATCAGTAGGTACTCTAAGTTATTTTGGATTTCCTATGTGTAAGATTGTGTCATCTGCAAATGTAGATGATTTTACTACTACTCCTCCAGTTTGGATGCCTTTTGCTTATTTCCTTTTTTCTTCCCTCCACCCCTTTCCTCCTTACCATAATTGGCTCAATTACAGTCTCTAATAAAATGTTAAGTATAGTTGCTGAGAGAAGGCATTTTTGTTTTGCTTCTGTTTTGAAGAGGAAAACATGTCATTTTTCATCTAGTATGATGTTAAGTGGGGAAGTTATTTATAGTTATCTTTTATTAAGGTAGGAAGATCTCTTAATTGTGTTTTTACGTCATGGAAAGGTGTTGAATTTGGTTGGATTTCTTTGTGTCTGTTTAGATTATGACTCCTTGTTTGATTCACCGGTTATTTAAAAAATACAGTCAATTTCAACCTTGGTAAGATTACTTTAAAATTTCATTACATTTTGTTCAAAGAAGATCAGTTGATTCTTGAACAATGGGGTTCAAGCCATCAACACTGTGCATGAGAAAATCTGTATATAACTTTTGGCTTCCCAAAACAGTTAATTGCTAATTGGTGATTTGAAGGCTAACTAATAACATATTTTGTATGTTATATGTATTATATACTGAATTCTTAAAATCAAATAAGAGAGAGAAAACGTTAATAAAGTCACAAAGAGGAAAAAACACATTAATAGTACAATACTGTATTTATGCAAAAAGTAATTCAAAATTTTTTTCCCTATCTTTTTTAAAAATAATTAAAAAAAATTTATAAACATATAATGTATTATTAGCCCCAGGGGTACAGGTCTGTGAATCATCAGGTTTACACACTTCACAGCACTCACCATAGCACATACCCTCTCCAGTGTCCATAACCCCACTACCCTTTCCCTAACCCCCCTCCCTCTGGCAGCCTTCAGTTTGTTTTGTGAGATTAAGAGTCTCTTATGGTCAAACTCATTTTTGAAGGCCAGTTTTTCTTCACAGCCCTATAGATCCTTTTAATTTATTCATAATTATTTTATGTTATTGGATGTGGTTTTATCTTGGCGAATGTTTCATGTGCAAAAGAAGAATGTAAATTCTGCTTTTGTTGGGTTAGGTGTTCTCTAAATATTAAGTTTTCTGTGTTGAAAGTTTATTTTCAGGTTGTTTTCCTGTTGAATTCTGTGTCTATGTTGAATATGAGATTGAACTATTGGTGAATTGCCTACTTTTGGGGGTCAGTTTTGTAGGTTTTTTGCTTCATGTGTATTCTGACGCTCTCTTGTTAGGAGCATATATGTTCATAGTTATTATATGATTTTAATGAATTTTTTTCCAATTTTATGAAGATACAAGTGACAAAACTGTGTTAAAGAATACATACAACGTGTGTTTAAGGTATATAATGTGTGGATCTGATACATTTATGTTGCAAAATGTTTGACCTGCTTGCATTAGCGGTTACATTTATCATGTCCTAAAAATGCCATTTTTGGGGGTGCCTGGGAGGCTCAGTGGGTTAAGCCACTGCCTTCGGCTCAGGTCATGATCTCAGAGTCCTGGGATCGAGTTCCGCATCGGGTTCTTTGCTCAGCAGGGAGCCTGCTTCCCTCTCTCTCTCTGCCTGCTTCTCTGTCTACTTGTGATCTCTCTCTGTCAAATAAATAAAATCTTAAAAAAAAAATACCATTTTTTGGTCTTGGAAATTTAAAAATTTTGCCCTTATCTTTCAAATACATGATAGATTGGTATCTTCACTGGCCTGATTAATTTCCAGCAACTTAGTTTTGTTTTGAAGTAAAGTTTCATATTAGTACAGATAATCAGAATTTTTATAATTGTTTTTGTGATATATTGCTGTCCATTTTATTGATAATCTGTGCCTTTGAATGTAAAGAATTTCTTCTGAAGGTAGTATGTAGTTATATCTTCAGTTTCACCCAGTGTGATAATTTGCACATTCTCATTGTTTAGTATATGTGCTGCCGAAGCGAGCACAACACATTCTCATTGTTTAATTCCATGTGTTTTTTAATCATTCATTTAATGGCTATCCATTTGTCTTTCCTTTTATATGTCTCTCTCTTTTTAAAGATTTTATTTATTTGAAGAGAGGCAGCGAGAGAGGGACCAGAAGTAGGGGGAGTGGAATAGGGAGAAGCAGACTTCTGCTGGGTAGGGAGCAAGATGGAGGGCTTGATTCCAGGACTCTAGGATCATGACCTGAGCTGAAGGCAGAGACTTAACGACTGAGCTACCGGGAGCCCCTGTATGTCTGGTTTTTGGGGTTTTTGTGTTTGTTTTTCTTTTTCTTTTTTTGCCTCAATTCTTACATTACTGCTTTCTTTGGCAGAAAGCAAATTTTTAAATATAATTTAATTTTTCAGACTTTTCTCATTTTATCTTTTTTGAATTATTTCATTAGGGTTTGCTTTAGGGCTTACCCATGTACATACTAATTTATGAATTTACTTAATTGAAATAATTTACTCCTTGAAATTTAGAAACAAAAATTATTCTTATATACCCCTACATATGTGTGTCCTTTTTTATTCTTAAAGACTTTATGCCAGTAAGTGTTGCAGTTTCAGCATTTACATTGTTGTAAGGTACACATTGTATAATAGTGTAATTTTAGAAGATTAGTTTATATAATTTGTCAAGCTTATTGTTTATTTAATTTTAAAAGATTGTTTATTTATTTATTTATTTGGCAGAGAGAAATTACAAGTTCACTGAGAGGCAGGCAGAGAGAGAGAGAGAAGGAAGCAGGCTCCCTGCTGAGCAGAGAGCCCAATGTGGGACTCGATCCCAGGACCCTGAGATCATGACCTGAGCCGAAGGCAGCGGCTTAACCCACTGTGCCACCCAGGCACCCCTGTCAAGTTTATTTTGTATAAAGATTGTATTTATTTATTTATTTGACACACAGAGAGAAAGAGACAGCAAGAGAGGGAACATAAGCAGGAGGAGTAGAAGAGGGAGAAGCAGTCTTCCTGGTGGGGCTCAATCCCAGGACTTTGGGATCCTGACTTGAGCTGAAGGCAGATTGTAAACAAATGACCCATCCAAGTGCCCCAATTTATCAATTTAAAAAAAAAAGAAAGATTATATAGTTTTGTTAGCTTTATAAATTATTATTTCTGATTCTTGTAATTTTTTTTATGTTTGATTTACTTGTATCCCTCTGTGCCTTTTTTTTTTTTTTTTTAAAAGATTTTATTTATTTATTTGACACCGAGAAATTATAAGTACACTGAGAGGCAGGCAGAGAGAGAGAGAAGGAAGCAGGCTCCCTGCTGAGCAGAGAGCCCGATGCGGGACTCGATCCCAGGACCCTGAGATCATGACCTGAGCCGAAGGCAGCGGCTTAACCCACTGAGCCACCCAGGCGCCCCCCTCTGTGCCTTTTAACATTTATTTGGGAGGGAAATTTGCTTAATACAGTGTAGGAATTCTGGGTATAATGATTGCACTTTTCCGACAGGCCTTGTATTTTTTTCTCCCTTATTTGATTAATGAACAGGTGGATTAGTTTTGTAAAGTATATTTCCTTCCTGCAGTGTGAAACCTCTGATGATCCTGTTTGGAGGATGCAGCTTTGGAGTATGCATGCAGTATGTTTTGGAATGGCATTGGTTTTTAATGTGGCCATCTTTTTTTCCCTCACAACTATCTCCAGCAGTGAAGTTCTACTAGTTGCTTCTATGATGTTTAGTTTTCTTTAAAGATTATTTATTTATTTGTCAGAGAGAGAGCGAGAGAGTGTGCAAGCACAGCACAACCAAGGGGAGAGGTAGACAGGTAGAGAGAAGCAGACTTCTTCGAGCACAGAGCCTGATGCAGGACTCAATCCCAGGATCCTGAGATCGTGACCTCAGATGAAGGCAGACAGTTAACTGACTGAGCGTCCTGATGTGTAATTTCCTGCAGTACTTCAGGACATAAATTGTTCTACAGATACTGTAATTAAAGTTTGGCTCCTTTGCAGTAATAGTTCTATGTTGTTGTTTTTTTAAAGATTTTATTTATTTATTTGACACCGAGCACAAGCAGGGGGAGCAGCAGGCAGAGAGAGAGGGAAAAGCAGGTTTCCCACTGAGCCAGGAACCTGATGCAGGACTTGATCCCAGGACCCCGGAATTATGATCTGAAGTGAGGGCAGATGCTTAACAGACTGAGTCACCCAGGTGCTGCAGGCATAATGAAGTGGTTGTTTGGGATTTGTCCTGATTTCAGGACAGCTTTTGCTGGTTGGCTCTTTCTGTAGGTCCATATGGTAAGCTGTCTCTGACCTGTGGGCTCCTAATTTGCTCCTAATTAGAATGTGTGTGTTCTCTCCCCAGCACAACCAGATAATTTTCAGATACCAGCAGGGTATTCTACAAGTCAACTAAAATATAGTGTCAGGCTCAGTCTCATGGAGGCATCCTCACTCTGCCACCTTCAGATGCCAAATGAAAGTCCAGGTTGACATTTGTGACAGATCATAGATTGGAGGTTCCTACCATTGTTACCTGAAACTGGGTTCACCTTTTGTTGGGCATTGACCCAAAGACTCAATGAAGCCAAAAGATTGAACCAAGCCAAACAATTTGAAAAGGAAGGTCTTACTTGGAATAAGTAAAGGAGGGCACTGGGGATTTTTTCAAAGCTGTATGTTCCCAAAAAGAATAGGGGGTAGTTTTAAGGTAAGGGTGTGTACATATTTATGAAGTGGCTTTCACTTGGGGAATACATCGTGGAGCAGAAGTCATCTTAAGTGACCAGTTCCAGGTCTAAGTCATAAGGTCTGGCCAGGGTCTGCATTGCCAGTTCTCTGACTCTAGTTTGAGTGTGGTATTTGAGTGCTCAAATGTGTCTAAATCCTGCAGAGATAACTCTAGTATCTGTATCAGGTCAGTCTTCATTTTTGAATTAGTACTGATTTATTGTCCATGATATATGTAGACTGCCTCCTGATTTGTCAGTGTTTGTCTGTTCATTCATAGTATGTTTGGAGACCTTAAAGAACTTTGTCAGGAAAGCCATGTTTGTTTGTATTTTTCTGGGGACCAGTATCTCCTTGTGCTTATATTTATATGTAAGGTTGGAAGAAGCAGGCATTTGAAGAGATGCATTAAGCAAAATGTGGAGAATATGTGTGGGGCCTCCGTTTTCTCTGAATGTAGCACTTTGAGCTTTTCCACGTATTCATCAACAGGAAGCTCTCTCAGCCCTACCTAATCTACACTTTATTACATAGATACGATTGACTAAATCATTGATCATTGAAGACTGAACTCAGACTCTAGCCCCTCTCTCCTCCTCTCTGGAAGTTGGAAGTATGGAGCTGAAAGTTTCAACTCTGCTATAACATGGTTGGTTCCTCCGATGACCAGCCCTATTCTTAGGTAGCCTAGGGGCACCAAATATATATTTCTTATTATAAAACTATATCATAAGGTTTATCTTAAATATCTAAGTCTTTTGTTTTACCACAGTGTTGACTCATTCTGAGAGTCATCTTATTCTTGAATTCCTCCATTATTCATTGTAAGTGAAGTCAGTAGTTTTGGTAAAGCCTTGTAGCTTAGTGAAGCTCTCTTCTCTGCCAAGTTCTCTGAACTACATTTTTTATTTGGGTCTTGGGATAATGGTAAGTAAGGTTTTCATGAACACTCTTGTTTTACGGAGTTAAAATGCTAAATGGGATGTTTGGCAGTAGCCTCAGATTTTCTCAAACTTGCCTCTTCTGGTGTGGCCACCATCTTACCAACCTACCTGGTATGTAAAAAGATGGTGGGGCTCCACTCTTCTAAGTGCCCTCTTTCCAACACAAGTCTTTGCCCCATGAATGGTGATTTAATATGCATGAGAGAGTTAGCCATCCGTTCTCCTAATCCTGTTCCCACCTTCTGTCAGATGGAGTTTAGTTATGCAACATACAGCTAGCTATTACTCCTTTCTGGAAGATACAAGATCCCTTTACTTGGGAGCCGGGGCAGAAGAAACCTGTATTCTAGACTGCACCCTTCTGAGATGATGTTTCTGTCACAGTAATGTAAGAGAGTAGATGGAAGATTTCATGGTTTAAAGTCCAAAGATGAACCTTTTTTGTAGATTAATAGTTTTTCTTCCACTAATGGTTTTGCATTTGTTATACAGTGTTAAGACATTTGCAGATATTTTAAGTGGTTATACTTTTTAAAAAAATACTCTATTTGACAGAGTATTAGGGGGAGCAGCAGAAGGAGAGGGAGAAGCAGTCTCCCCATTGTACAGGAAGCCTGATGTGGGGCTCAGTCCCAAACCCTGGGATCATGACCTGAGCTAAAGCCAAACACTTAACCAACTGAGCCACCCAGGAGGCCTGATTGTACTCTTTGCAGTGTTCACCATTTTTTCTGGAAGTGAGTCCACCTTACATTATCATGTAGAACATTGAATTACCACTTACAGTTTTATATTTATTTGTGTAGTTTGATTTAACCATAATGCCTCTTTTGGGGAATGTTTAGTAGTGCTCTTGAAAAGAACTTACTGTAATGTTTACATAATGTAGTCTTTTCTACCCTTTAATCTTTTTTTTTTTTTTTAAAGATTTTATTTATTTATTTGACAGACAGAGATCACAAGTAGGCAGAGAGGCAGGCAGAGAGAAAGAGGAGAAAGCAGGCTCCCTGCGGAGCAGAGCGCCTGATGTGGGGCTCCATCCCACAACCCTGGGATCATGACCTGAGCCGAAGGCAGAGGCTTTAACCCACTGAGCCACCCACGTGCCCTACCCTTTAATCTTAATGTGTTTTTATATTTGAAATATGTTTCTTTTTGTCAGCATATAAATGGTATCTCCTTGTTGTGTGTGTGTGTGTGTTTTATCTGTTCTTAAGATCTCGGTTTTTTTTTTTTTTAACTGATAGTGCTTTTTACTTTCTTTCTTTCTTCTTTTTTTTTTTTTTTTAAGATTTTATTTGTTTTAGAGAGGACATAAAGGGAGAGGGGTAGTGAGAAGCAGACTCCTCACTGAGCACAGAACCCCATGTGGAACTCAATCCCAAGACTCTGAGATCATGACCTGAGGTTGAAGGCAGATGCTTAACAGACTGAGCCACCAGGTCCCCTGATCTTACAGTTTTAACTGTGCAGCTAGGACAGAGAGGCTATGCCTCTAGGAGTCCCAGACAGCCAGTACAGTTTTAGCCACTTGCCACTGACAAAAATCTAGTGGTAGATCGTGAAATAAGGAGTTGATTTCACTGAGGCTGACATCAGGAAGACAGTGGACTGAGGACTCAAAAAACTGTCTCCAAAATACTGAAAAGAGTTCTAAGTTTATGTAAGGAGATTGTGGGATAAAAGTGGGTAGGTATATGCATGTGGGCAGTAAAGGTTGGGTCCATCCATCATTGTCTTGAGGTCAGTCCCAGGGTTCTTGCTAGTTAGGTTAGTCCTTATGGCTTGAGGGGTAGTTTTGTTGCCCATCAGGAAGAGTTTTGTCCTCTGTGTCTTTTGCTTCAGTTGAGAGATAAGCTGGAAAAGAAGAACTTAATCATTTAGTACACACAGAGGTCAGAATGGAAGTAGTGGAAGTTCTATTTTGATAGGACTTTTTAATCCATTTTTATTTAATATAAATTACTATTTTTTCATACTTGGTTTATTATTATTATTACTGTTTTTTTATAAACATATAATATATTTTATCCCCAGGGGTACAGGTCTGTGAATCGCCAGGTTTACACACTTCATAGGACTCACCATAGCACATACCCTCCCCAGTGTCCATAACCCCAACCCCTTCTCTCAACCCCTGTCTCCCCAGCAACCCTCAGTTTGTTTTGTGAGATTAAGAGTCACTTATGGTTTGTCTCCCTCCCAGTCTCATCTTGTTTCATTTATTCTTCTACCCCTTTATCCCCCCATGTTGCATCTCCACTTCCACATATCAGGGAGATCATATGATGGTTGTCTTTCTCCGATCGACTTATTTCGCTAAGCATTATACCCTCTGGTTCCATCCATGTTGTCGCAAGTGGCAAGATTTCATTTCTTTTGATGGCTGCATAGTATTCCATTGTGTATATATATACCACATCTTCTTTATCTATTCATCTGTTGATGGACATCTAGGTTCTTTACATAGTTTGCTGTTGTAGACATCGCTGCTAATAAACATTCGGGTGCACGTGCCCCTTCGGATCACTATGTTTGTATCTTTAGGGTAAATACCCAGTAGTGCAATTGCTGGGTTGTAGGGCAGCTCTATTTTCAACATTTTGAGGAACCTCCATGCTGTTTTCCAGAGTGGCTGCACCAGCTTGCATTCCCACCAACAGTGTAGGAGGGTTCCCCTTTCTCCGCATCCTCGCCAGCATTTGTCATTTCCTGACTTGTTGATTTTAGCCATTCTGACTGGTGTGAAGTGGTATCTCATTGTGGTTTTGATTTGTATTTTCCCTGATGCCGAATGATATGGAGCACATGGAATTCACTGATCATACTATGTTCCATGCTGTTTGAAGCACCAGATTTGATAGGATGGGAGAAATGATGCCATCTATGTGGTGGAGTATTGCAGAGCTATAGGAAGGTTCTGTAGTAGGCCGTATATCTTTTGAATCATCATCCACATTTTTTCTCTGTTTTTTCTTTTTTCATCCACTGGATCATATATATCTAGTACTCATGGGTCCAGGAATTAAGGGGTAGAAATAGGAGTGCCACATTTTTTCTCTTTGGGTTCTTTGACTTTAAATTCTGCTGACAGAGGTTTTAGTTCCAGAAAAGGTTTATCTCCAGCAGCAGGAAATGCTGTGATTCCCCTGAATGGGAATTAAGAATGCCACTTCATATACCAGGCTCTTCATGCCTGTGGGATAAGGGATTTTTTTTTTAATTTGACAGAGATCACAAGTAGGCAGAGAGGCGGAGGGGAAAGGGGGAGGAGGAAGAAGGCTCCTTGCTGAGCACGGAACCCCATGTGGGGCTAGATCCCAGGGTCCTGGGATTGTGACCTAGGCCGAAGGCAGAGGCTTTAACCCACTGAGCCACCCAGGTGACCCGGGTTAAGGGATTATTAATTGCTGTGTTGACTTAGCATCATTCTTGCTAAGGATTTTATTTTATTTTATTTTTTAAAGATTTATTTATTTATTTGACAGGCAGAGATCACAAGTAGGCAGAGAGGCAGGCAGAGAGAGAGAGAGGGAAGCAGGCTCTCCGCTGAGCAGAGAGCCTGATGCGGACCTCAATCCCAGGACCCTGAGATGATGAGCTGAGCCAAATGCAGCGGCTTAACCCACTGAGCCATACAGGCACCCTTGCTAAGGATTTTAAAAGGAAATACACAAGTGGGCCTAGGAGAAGGCTCAGGAATCTGAATAAATTTTGGTCGAACATGGAATTTTTGTCAGTTCACCCTGTTACTTGAAGGAATAAAAAATTCTGGGGAGCCTGGATGGTCCAGTTGCTTGAGCATCTGGCTTTTGGATTCCACTCAGGTTGTGATCTAAGTAGGGGTGGTAAGATTGAGCCACATATTGGGCACTGAGTTGATTGGGTTTCTCACTCCCTCTGTTCCTCCCCACCATGCTTTCTTGTTCTCTCTTTTAAACGAAATCTTCATTTATTTTTCTTAAAAGATTTTATTTATTTGACAGTGGGAAAGAGATCATAACTTAGGTAGAGCAGCAGGCAGAGAGAGGAGGGGAAGCAGGCTCCCCACTGAGCAGAGAGCCAGGTGTGGGGCTTGATCTCAGCACCCTGAGATCATGACCCGGGCTGAAGGCAGAGGCTTAACCCACAGAGCCAACCATGTGCCCCTTAAATGAAATCTTTAAAAAATATATATTTCTTTTCTTAGAACAACAAAAGCCCATTTATTGTTCAGTATCCTTTTATTCATTAAGGAACTGCTGAATTCTAAGTTGAGACAAGTACCAGAGGGTATGCTTTATGGTGCTAGTCATCAGGCATTTAAGAGAAGTTGCTATGAAAATAAGAAAAGATCAATGATTAATGTTAAAAATCAGTTTCTGATTTCAGAGAGTATCCAGTTAGGATTTTGTGATGTTGGGTTGAAAGCTCTTTAGATGGAAGGGTAAGGACAGCAGTGGCAATCTAATGGATTGCTGGTTTGCAGTTCGGGTGTCTGTGGTGGTGGTATTTGCTGTCCTGTTGAACTGAGTACCCCACATAAGCACCAGGCAGAAAGGTTGTGTATTCATGATCTCTTGCAGTGATTTCCTTGAGGTTTGTATCAGGTATTCAATTTTAACTTGGAGGGCTTCAGGGAAAGGCCATTAGCTCTGAATTATTCCAAATAGAATGGAGAAAATCAAAAAGTTTAGTTGGGGGAGTTGTAGCCAGATATCGGGGGAAAGTGGAAGAATTGGGGTTTGAAATGGATTGACAAGGGCCAATTTGGTCGGCTCATTTGGTTAAGCATTTGCCTGGTGATTTTATCTCAGATCATGATGTCATGAATTTGAAGTTGGCTTGAGATTCTCTTCCTCTCTTTTTCTCTCTGCCCCTCCCCCCATACTTAGGTGTTCTCTCTGTATCTAAAATGGATTAAAAAAAAAAATTTTTTTTTTTTTTTTTTTAAGAAAGAATGGCGGGGCATCTGGGTGTTTTAGTAGCTCCGGGCCTCTGCCTTCGGCTGGAGTCATGATCTCAGGGTTTTGGGATCAAGCCCACATGGGGCTCTCTGCTCGGCAAGGAGCCTGCTTCTCCCGTCCTCCCACCTGCCTCTGCCTACTTGTGATCTCTGCCTATCAAATAAACAAATAAAATCTTAAGAAAAAAAAAGGAAACTAAGAGGGGCACCTGGGTGGCTCAGACATAAAGCATCTGCTTTTGATCCCAGGATCGTGGATTGAGCCTGGAATCTGGCTCCCTGCTCAGCCGGGGATCCTGCTTCTCCTTGTCCCACTCCCTCTGCTTGTGTTCCCTCTCTCGCTCTCTCTCTCTGCCTCCTTCCCTCTCTCTCCAATAAATAAATAAATAAAATATTTAAAAGAAGAGTAAATAAATGAAAATAAAGAAAGAGATAGACTGGCAAAATGTGCAAGATAGGACCCCAAAAAAAGATAGTTTGCACTGAAACATAATTTTTCTCCATTCAATTAGGGTATTTGGAGTAATACTAATTTGCTTATACAGTAAATCTTGTATCATTAAACTTGGTCCTGATTTTTTAAAGATTTTATTTATTTATTTGAGATAGAGAGCAAGCAGGAGAGCAGGAGCAAGGGAGCAGAGGGAGGGGGAGAAACAGACTTCTAATGAGCAGAGAGCCTGACTTGGGGCTCCATCCCAGCACTCCAGTGACTCGGGGCTCCATCCCAGCACTCCAGGACCATGATCTGAGTTGAAGGCAGACGCTTCACCAGCTGATCCACATAGGTACCCCTTGGTATTTTTTATTTCTGAAAAATTTTATCTATCTTTATAAAAAATTCCATAACCCCCAAACTTGGTGTGAATATGTATGTAAATGTAGCAAGAATATTGATTGGCCACATAGGTACTTGAGTTGACTTGGGACTTTTCGTAAGAAATCTTGGATTGTGGGATGCTTGGGTCGCTCAGATGATTAAGCGTCTGCCTTCAGTTTGGGTCATGATCTAGGTTGTGGGATCGAGACTCACATAGGGTTCCTGGCTCAGCAGTAGGGACTCATGCTTTCTGTCTGTGTCTTTCTGTCTCAAATGAGTAAATAAAATCTTTTTTTTTTTTTTTAAAGAAATCTCTGCTTATACTTTTCTAAGTCTCTTGAACATAGGAACACCTTGCCTCTAGATTTTTCCTGTAGTACAAGTAGATTTGCATGAATTACTTTGTTCTTGGGATCCCAAAAGTATACTGAGATTCCTGGGTCAGGTGGAAAACCCTGTACAACAGGTACAATTACTTTCTCAAGCAAGTAATCTGTCAGTACCAAAGGGAAATTGGTCAACTACTGGGGAAATGGAGGAAAGGAAAATGATGTCTAGAAGACAGGACATTCCTTAGGATGTCTCGTAATATTGCAGTGCCCTGGGATTAATGGCAGTAGAAAACTATAAAAACGGAATCTAGCGCTGCTAATGGTCAGTTTTAGAATACATAATTGGAATAGAGCCACTTAGCAGCGGAGAATCTGTAAGGTTCTTATTTGTCCCTTGAAATATGAAGTAAGGACTCTTGGGTTGGGAAGGGCCATATGGGAACCATTAAAACTGCCTCTGCTAAGGAAAATAGTAATTCAGAAATCCATATTCACATCTTTTATCTGGTCTGTGCAGAACACAGGTAGACCTTAAAGACTAACAGTGGATGTGGATTATTTTAAGCTTAACCTAGTGGTAACTGTAACTTCATAATGTAGTTTCATTAATTGAGGGAGAAATTTATTTATTCCAGAGAGAGAGCAAGCAGGGGTGGGGTTAGGGGCAGAGAGAGGGAGAAAGTCCAGCAGACTCCCCACTGAGAGCTGAACCTGGCATGGGGCTTGCTCTCACCACCATGAGTCTGTAAAACCAGAGACAAGAGCTGGACACTCAAAACAATTGCACAACCCAGGCACTCCACTCATACCCCTTTTGAATTAGTATTTTTGTATTCTTTGGGTAAATACCTAGTAGTGTAATTGATGGATTGTAGGGTAGGTTTTTTTTTTAACTTTTGAGGAACCTCCATACTATGTCCCAGAGTGGCTGCACCAGTTTCCATTCCCAGCAATAGTGTTAAGAAATTCCCCTTTCTCTTCATCCTGGACAACACTTGGCGGTATCTTATGTTGTTGATTTTAACCATTCTGATAGGTATTGGGTGATATCTTATTGTGATTTTGATTTATAGTTCCCTGATGATGAATGATGTTGAACATCTTTGTATCTGTTGTTGGCTAAGTAAGAAACAAAACAAATAAGCAAGGTGGAGGGGGTGGGTGGGGAAGAAAGTGCCAAGCAAGAAACAGATTCTTGACTTTACAGAGAACACATTCATGATTACCAGAGGGGAGCTGGATGCGGAGCTGGGTGAGGGGCTGGGTGAATTGGTGATGGGGATTAAGGAGTGCAGCCATTGTGATGAGCATTGGGTGATGATTGGAATTATTGAATCACTGTATCATATACCTAACTAATTTGGTATGTTAATACTGGAATTTGAATGAAAATTTGAAAAAAAATTCCACATACAAGTAAGTTCATGCAGTATACATCTTGTGTGATTTATTTCATTTAGTGTAATAATCCTCAAAGTCTTTCCATGTTTTAACAGATGTACAAAATTTCTTTCCTTCTTCTCTCCCTTCCTTAATTTTCCATTGTGTGTGTATCTGTCTCTCATATTCTCTTTATTTGCTTATCCATGCATGGACTTAGGTTGTTTTCTATGTATTGGCTAATACAAATAATGCTACAGTAAAAATCCAGATGGCGGATATCTCCTGAGTTAGTAATTTTGTTTTCTTTGGGTATATGCTTAGAGGTCAAATTGCTATATCAGGTATAGTTGTAGTGCCCCCCCCCCCTTTTTTTGAGAGAATCCTTTGCTCTATCAAATTTCAGTCCCTCCAACAGTGTGCCAAGCTCCCTTTTGCCTACATTCTCAGCAGGGCTTATCTCGTCTTTTTTTTGTAGTAACAAGTGTACAGTGTTTTCTCATAGTTTTGACTTACTGATGATTAGTATTAACAGCTTTTCATGTAGCAGTTGGCCATTGTCTTCTTTGGAAATAGTATCTATTCTGATCTTTTGTCTAAGTAGGCAAATGTGCCTATTTGCCTTTTTTTTTTTTTTAAAGATTCTGGTTTTTTGTTTTAGTTTTGAGAGAGAGCACAAATGAAGAGAGGGGTCAGAGACAGAGGGAGGACAAGCCGACTCCCTGCTAAGCAGGGAGCCTGGTGTGGGACTCTATCCCAGGACCCCAGTATCATGATTTGAATGGAAGACAGATGATTTATCAACTTAGCCACTTTGGCTTTGTCTCTTTAAAGGAAAAGTGATTCTCGTAGGTAGCATATCATTGGACCTTGTTTTTTTTGTTTTTTTGTTTTTTTGTTTTTTTTAAATCCATTCAGGCATTCTTTGTCTTTTCAGTTGAAGAATTTAATCCATTTCTGTTTAAAATAATAATTGATAACAAGGATTTGTAAAATATCATTTTAGTATTCTCTGATGTATTATAGATACTTTGTTCTTTTTTCCTTTTCTTGGTGTTCTCTTGTGATTTGATGCCTTTTAGTGGTGTGTGATGACTTACTTTTTATAGTAATTCTTTACATAACTGCGAATATTTCCTTTGTATTTACCATGAAGCTTACAAAAAATATCTTTTAAATAACTTTCTGCTTTAACTTTATACATATACAACTTATATGTACATACATACAAGTTTATATATATAAAAAAGTTTTTCCATTAACATTTTGATGTTCTAATTAATGTATATTTTACATAATTTATCCAATAATAAATTGTTACATTTAAAGTTATTTTTAATACTTATATTTTTAAACCTTTAAATTAGATTTATAAATAAATTATATACTACTGTCAGTATATTAAGATAATCTGAATTTGACTGTGTAATTACCTTTACCAGTGAGACATTCACAGACATTCATGTTTTTACAGTGTTAATTAACATCTTTTTATTTTTCCTGAAAACTCACCTTGGAATTTCTTTTATAGGTATAGTGATGATGAAGTTTTCAGTTTTTGTTTGTTCAGGAAACAAACAAAAAGGTGTCCTTCTGAAGGACACCTTTCCGAGTTGAGAGTTTTTCTTCCAGTATTTCCAGTATTTCAATTCTGCCTTGCAGAATTTCTGGTGAGACATCTGCTTATGGTCTTAGTGTTATATTCAAAATTTGGGTAGGTCAAGAAATTTGCTTCACTTTCTGGGCAGAGACATGGAATGATTTTCTTGGCTGTTAAGGGCTGGATGTTTGAGCACACTAATGAGATGGGGTGGCTCACCAAGCCCTCTTGGGCAGGTAGGACCATTGTATCAGTTATCCGGATAGGCAGAGCTGCTGGTAAGTTCTCCGGTAAAGTGCTGCGCTAAGGGGAGCTGTCAGTTGGGTAATGCATCTTCCTAAATGTGTTCTAGTTAGGCTTCCTGATAGAGTGGGATTGGAGACTATGCTTAACAGTGGGTAGAGCCAAGGAATGGCTTTTCTGCTCCATAGAGTCGTAGTATAGGCTCAAAGGCTGGCATGCCTTGCTGGCTGGGGACTTGAATCTGAGAGAACTGCAAACTGAGTTCCTTGACCAGCTGGACTTTCCAGTCATGGCCTCTCTGCTCAAATGCTGATTTTTTTTTTTTTTAATTTTTTCAGATTTTATTTATTCATTTGACAGAGATCACAAGCAGGCAGAGAGGCAGGCAGAGAGAGAGGAGGAAGCAGGTTCCCAGCAAAGCAGAGAGCCAGGTGCCGGGCTCGATCCCAGGACCCTGAGATCATGACCTGGCAGAGGCTTTAACCCACTGAGCCACACAGGTGCCCCTCAAATGCTGATTTAAGTAGTGTTACAAGGTGGAGTATGCATCTTTGCCTGATTTAATGGCGTGGAGGATGCACTTTGCCTAGGTAGACCTGTAAATTAATTTTCCTGACTTAGTAGGGTAGTAAAATAGACTTCAGAGCTGGAAAGGCTAATTGTTCGGTGTCCTGCATCAGACAGAACTTTGTACTGAATTCACTCTTCTGACAGGGCTGGTGGCTTGGTTCTGCAGGTAGTCAGAGTTGCTGGCTAGCATCACTACTTTGGTGCCACTGCAAAGAGGACTTTGTTTAACAAGATCTATGTGCTGGTCACTATAAGTCCCTCTCCTCTCCTGCCTTCCTCAATCACATTTTGGTTCTTAGCAGAAAGTCTCACATGTTCTCTCCAACATCTCTCTGAGATGAGCCTGTAGTGTAGTGGGCAGCTCTGAAATGAATCCATAATGGAAGGAGAGCTAGATGTCCATGTTGGACTCTACCAACTTTAGGCCTGGGGGTGCCCTCTTGATATGTTCCTAGCTTGGAGGTGGGTCAGTGCAGTAAGAATATAGCTACTTGTCTACGATTCTAATGTGTGCTTCTCAGTCTCTCTGGTTCAGGGATGTGCTTTAGTCTCTACTCTTGTGTTCTGCAATTTTCACAGTATTCTTTCTGTTGCTACTTGTAAATTGGTCTTTTAGTGAGGGGGAAGTCTGGAATGACTTGTGTTGTATCCTGATAATATTATCTTGGCACCAAATAACTATTACCCATATACATTTTAAAATTTTTATTTATTTATTTTTTTGACTGGGGACCATGGGGTCCAGAGTTGGAGAGAGAGAGCACACAGCAGGGAGAGCAGCAGAGGAACAGGGAGAAGCATGCTCTCTCCTGAGCATGGACCCCAGTGTGAAGCTCCATCCCAGGACTGAGCTGAAGGCAGATGCTTAACTGACTGAGCCACTCAAGCACCCCTACACTCTTACCGACTTAACAGCAAAATTTTTCCTTCCTTTCCCATGACTCTCTGCTCCGGTGGCAAAGAGGTGTTCATTCCAAAGAGAGGAATTTTTCCACCAGGAGATATAAAAATGATTCTATCATACTGAAAGTTGAGATTGCTCCTTGGCCATTTGGACTCATTTGTTGATTTGAATTAACAACAGGCAAGGCAGAGAGTTCCTTTTTCTGGCCATGCTGATTCATCTTGATATGCAGGGCGAAATTGGATTCTTGTTGCACAGTGGATGTAAGGAAGATTATATATTTAATATTGTAGATCCCTTAGTGCATCTCTTAACACGACCATGCCTTTTGATTTAAGGTCATAGGAAAACAACAAAAACTCATCACAGGGTGGAATAGTAATGGCCCAGACCTTTTAGGAATGGTTGGTATAATCCTAGCAGGTAAAGAATGATGACTGGTTGAAGTGATTTACTGATAGCAAAGGGAATAGAGAATGATTAATGAAAGAAAATAGTTATAAATACCAGATATGATCCTGTGACTATAGCACCAAACACTTTAAATTGTCAAGTGTGCATAAAGTATTTTTTCTTCCTCTCTTACTTTACTCTCTGATTATGTAATGTAATATATATCAGTTTTATATCATAGTATTTAAGAATTTATTTATAGAATTTTAGGGAGAAGTGGTACTGTGACTGAAGGTCTTTATCTCCTCTTCTGTAGAGGTAGTTACCCTGCTTTGGTGGTGTCTGTGCTCACCACTATACCAACAACACCCTATTCTGCATTATATAGATGATAGTTGTACCAAGTTCAGAGTTACACTTGTATAATCTTTTCTTTTCTTTTTTTTTTTTTTTTTGCCACGGTGTGAAGGGAGTGAACTTTTTTTCTTTCTTAAGTTAATTTTATATGAGAGCCCAGTTAGACTGTGCCTAAATGTCAGTTTAACATTATTTGGATATGGCTTTAAGGTTTCTTGATGAGATTAACGTATCTGTAGCCAAGCTAAAGCTGATTTTCCTTCTCAATGTTTGAGACCTAATTAGTACCGAAAGGGTGACCATCCTGTTAATAGGTCTTTGAACTATGATTCTGTAGTTTCCGGCCCTTGTACTGGAATTAAAACATCTATTTTTCTGTTTCTGACTTGATTATTCAGATCACTGTATTTGTCAGCCTGCATAATCTGAAGTGAGTTAGTTCCCTCTAATAAACAATAGACACACAGATGTACATACACACCTTCTCTCCTTCCTTGTTGGTTCTCGTTTCCTGGAGATGCATTATATAACATTGAAACCTTTTAAATGCAATGTTACAGGGCGCCTGGGTGGCTCAGTGGGTTAAGCAGCTGCCTTCAGCTCAGGTCATGATCTCGGGGTCCTGGGATCCAGTCCCGCATTGGGCTCTCTGCTCAGCAGGGAGCCTGCTTCTTCCTCTCTCTCTGCCTGCCTCTCTGCCTACTTGTGATCTCTCTCTGTCAAATAAATAAATAAAATCTTTTTTTTTTTTTTTTAAGATTTTATTTATTTACTTGAGAGAGAGACAGTGGGAGAGAGCATGAACGAGGAGAAGGTCAGAGAGAGAAGCAGACTCCCCATGGAGCTGGGAGTCCGATGCGGGACTCGATCCCGGGACTCCAGGATCATGACCTGTGCCGAAGGCAGTCGTCCAACCAACTGAGCCACCCAGGCGTTCCATAAATAAATAAAATCTTAAAAAAAAATTAAATGCAATGTTACAAACCTTATTCCAAGATAAATCAAATTCTTTTTAAAAATGCTTTTGTTTCATGTGTATTGCAGTTACGTTTTAGTTAATTTCTCATCATTGTATGTAATTTAAAGAACTTAAGTTCAAAATTGTTAATTTTGGAGTTTGGCAAACTTTTTAATAGATTTGACTATAAGTTTTATTTATTTTTAAAAATTCTTTTTAAAGATTTTATTTATTTGGCAGAGAGATCACAAGTAGGCAGCAGGCAGAGAGAGGAGGGGGGAAACAGACTCCCTGCTGAGCAGAGAGAGACCAATGCGGGGCTCCATCCTAGGACCCTGAGACCATGACCTGAGCTAAAGGCAGAGGCTTAACCCTCTGAGCCACCCAGGCACCCCTTGACTAAGTTTTATTGCTACATTAAGTTTCTGTCATTTAGTCTTCTTCTTTTTTTTTTTTTTTAAGGTGAACTTGTAAACATGTAAAACCTATTTTTAGCATTGCAGTTTGCATAGAAAGATTGTGAGCCCAAATTGAATACTGAGCCATTCCTTCCTGATGTGTGCTCTAATGTATCTACTGGATACACGATTGTAGTGTATCTACAATTAACACTATAATTTAATCTACAATTAAATTGTAGTGTATCTATAATTAACAGTATTTCTATTCATTTCCTTTTTTTTTAAATTTAAGATTTTATTTATTTATTTGACAGAGGTCTCACAAGTAGGCAGAGAGGCAGCCCGAGAGAGAGGGGGGAAGCAGGCTCCCCGCTGAGCAGAGAGCCTGATGTGGGGATGTGGGGCTCAATCCCAGGACCCCAGGATCATGATCTAAGCTGAAGGCAAGAGGCACTGAGCCACCCAGATGTCCCTCTATTCATTTTCTTTGAGAAGTTACACATTTTCTATTATTGTCTTTGTCCCAAAGAAATTTATCATTTTAAGGGGAGGTCTGTGTGTTCATAGCCTGCTTAACAACTACGCTTTTCTCAATCGTCCTAGGGGACTCATAAATATCAGACTCAAGAGCTAGGTGACTGGGTGACAATCACCGGAATGCCAGTCTTAAAAGTTGGGCACCTAAATGTGTGGTCCAGACACATTGCTCCTTAAGGTGAAGACTGGAGTTTACATCATGATTTTTTTTTTTTTAAGTATTTTATTTATTTATTTGACAGACAGAGATCACAAGTAGGCAGAGAGGCAGGCAGAGTGAGAGGGAGGAAGCAGGCTCCCCGCGGAGCAAAGAGCCTGATGTGGGGCTCGATCCCAGGACCCTGAGACCATGACCCGAGCTGAAGGCAGAGGCCTAACCCACTGAGCCACCCTGGTGCCCCTACATCATGATTTTGAGAGGAAAGTGTGGTGGGAGTGTTTTGGTCTTTTCTGCCCGATCCGGGTATTTTCTTAGTTCCTTAGTTCCTATGTAGAAGTCAGCTAGTTTCTGGTATATTTGACGCAACCCTGGAGAGAGGGGAAGGTAGAAGCCTCCCATATATCTCATCATCTTTGTAAAATTCAGCAAAATTAACATTTTTTTAAACATAGACACTTCAAACAGGGTTATTAAAATGATAATCATATGAAACTATAATTATTTAACTGGAGTTAGTGATGGACACTTGGACAAATTATAAATCCTCTAAACCTCACTTGATTTCTGATTGATACAATGCAAGGATTTAATAAATTATGTATTTTATAGAAAATTATTCCTTTTTTTTTTTTTAAGATTTTACTTATTTGACAGACAGAGATCACAAGTAGGCAGAGAAGCAGGCAGAGAGAGAGAGGAGGAAGCAGGCTTCCTGCTGAGCAGAGAGCCTGATGTGGGACTTGATTCCAGGACTCTGAGATCATGACCTGAGCCGAAGACAGAGGATTAACCCACTGAGCCACCCAGGCTCCCTAGAAAATTATTCTTTTTTTTTTTTTTTAAATATTTTATTTATTTATTTGACAGAGAGAGATCACAAGTAGGCAGAGAGGCAGGCAGAGAGAGAGAGAGAGGAGGAAGCAGGCTCCCTGCTGAGCAGAGAGCCCGATGCGGGACTCGATCCCAGGACCCTGAGATCATGACCTGAGCCGAAGGCAGCGGCTTAACCCACTGAGCCACCCAGGCACCCGAAAATTATTCTTAATCTTCAAAGTATGAGGGCGCCTGGGTGGCTCAGTGGGTTAAGCCGCTGCCTTCGGCTTAATCTTCAAAGTAGGTATAAAAATAACAAAAAAGATTTAGGATCATTTCAGTGTAATGTTTTTTGGTGTCCTTTTGCATAGATCACCATGATTGTCTCTGAGAATACCCTTGAGATTTTCCTTTGATTAGGGTACACTGATATTATTTGGATGTGTTGCTCTTCTTTTTCTCCAAAACCTTGTCTTTTTTAGTCTTCCCATCTTAGTAGCTAGGAAGAGATAACCTCGTATTTTAAGGAAGAATATCTTACTAAGATTTTGGTTTTTATTGCTGTGAAAGGTAATGATAAGCATTTCTCCATACATTTACTAACTGTTGTAAGCTTTATTTTTTAATTGAAATAAATTTGATATATAACATTAAAAATTAAGATGTATATATGCTAGTGATATATATATATGCATATATATAGTAATATGATTGTCACTGTAGCAATAATTAGCATCTCACATTGTATAATTATCATTTCTTCTTGGTGGTTGAAATAGGAACTTTTTGGTTTTTTTGTTGTTGGGCAGCAAAGCAGGGTTTATTGAGTGATAGTAAAGTGATGGTACAGAGCTCCCGAAGAGGGTTGTCCAAGTTTTTGTTGATAATACAGTATGGTTTTCTGTGATCACTGTACTGTGCACTAGATCTGGAGGGGTTATTTTGCTATTCACTGGTAGTTTGAAACAAAACCTGTCTTATCCGTTCACTTCTCTTACACTGATAACCACCACTTACTCTGTTTTAACAGGTTTGGCATTTTTAGATGCCACAGGTGATTGATACCATACAGTACTTGTTTTTCCCAGACATATCTTACTTAATCATCATTGCTCAGGGTCTACCCATATTGTCACAAGTGGGAGGATATATTTTCTTATGGCTGCATAATACCCCAATGGGTTTATGCACTATATCTTCTTTATCCACTCATCTGTTGATGGTATGTTAGGTAGTTTCCATGTCTTGGCCAGTGTGAATAGTGTTGCAGTAAACATGGGGGTGCATATATCCTTTCAGTACCTTGTTTTCATTTTGTTTGGATAAACGCCCAAAAGTAGAATCACTCTGTTATATGGTAGATCTAATTTTTTAAAGAACTTGCAAATTATTTTCCATAATGGCTCAACCAATTTATATTTCAGCAGTGTACAAGTTTCCCTTTTTTTTCCATATCCTTGCATATACCTGTTATCTCTTCACATTCTCATTAGGAGAAGTAAAAGGTGGTATTTCATTATGCTGTTGAATTTTATGTCCCTGGTGGTAAGATGTTGAGCATCTGTTTGTTTGTTTGTTTTTTTTTGTTATTGTCATTTTTCATTTTTTTGTTTGCTTGCTTGCTTGCTTGTTTTACCTATTGGTAATCTGAATGTCTTCTTTGGAACAGGTCCTCTGGTTATTTTATTTTATTTTATTTTACTTGTTAAAAAGATTTTATTTATTATTTGGCAGAGAGAGAAATCACAGGTAGGCAAAGAGGCAGACAGAGAGAGAGGTGGGGGGGGGAGCAGGCTCCGTATCGAGCAGAGAGCCCCATGCAGAGCTTGATCCCAGGACCCTGAGACCATGACCTGAGCCAAAGGCAGAGGCTTAAGCTACTGAGCCACCCATGCTCCTCCCTCTGGTCATTTTAAAGTAGACTTTTTATTACTAAGTTCATGTGAGTTCTTTATATATTATTATGGATATTAACCCCTTATCTAATACATGGTTTGCAGAAATTTTCTTTTGTAGATTATTTTTTCATGTTTTTATTGTCATTGTTGTTGTGCAGAAGCTTTTTTACACTTGATGTAGTCCTACTTGATGATTTTTCCTTTTGTTTCTTGTCATATAAGAAATCCTTACCAAGGGCACCTGGGTGGCTCAGTGGGTTAAGCTGCTGCCTTCAGCTCAGGTCATGATCTCAGGGTCTTGGGATCGAGTCCCGCATTGGGCTCTCTGCTCAGCAGGGAGCCTGCTTCCTCCTCTCTCTCTCTCTGCCTGCCTCTCTGCCTACTTGTGATCTCTCTCTGTCAAATAAATAAAATCTTTAAAAAAAAAAAAGAAATCCTTACCAAAACCACTGACAGGGAGCTGCTTTTCTACATTTTATTATAGGAGTTTTATGGTATTATGGTATTTATGGTATTGGATTAAGTATTAGATCTTAATCTTCAAATTAATTTTTAACCAATTAAAATCAATTAATCATTTACTTACTTACTTAATTAAATTAATTAATTAAAATTAATTTAACCTCAAATTAATTTTTGAATTAGTATAAGAAAGGGGTCCGGTTTCATTGTTTCATTGTTCTGCCTGTATTTATCCATTTAAAAAATCCTATTTGAAGACAGTCCTTTTGCCAGCAGATATTCTTGACTCCCTGGTTGAGTAGTAATAGTAGACTGTATGTAATTGTGGGGGTTTAATTCTGGGCTCTCTATTCTTTGCGCTTAGTCTGTAGGTCCATTTTTATACCAGTACTGTAGTACTTTCACTAAAATAGGTTTGTAATGTAGTTTGAAAACAGGAAGTATTATACCTTCTGCTTTATTCTTTCTTTGGATTACTTTGGTTGTTTGGGGTCTTTTCTGGTTTCACACAAATTTTAAGATTGTAATTTTGATTGTTTTCACTGTGGACTTCATAAAAAAGAAACTGAAAATATTAATTCAGGTAGTTTGGCTTCTGTATTACATGTTACCTTATGACTTCATTGTTTCTTTTCTCTTTTTTAAGATTTCATCTATTTATTTATGTATTTATTTATTTATTTGATTTTTTTTTTAAAGATTTTATTTATTTGACAGAGAGAGATCACAAGTAGGCAGAGAGGCAGGCAGAGAGAGAGGAGGGGAAGCAGGCTCCCTGCTGAGCAGAGAGCCCGACGTGGGACTCGATCCCAGGACCCTGAGATCATGACCTGAGCTGAAGGCAGTGCTTAACACACTGAGCCACCCAGGCGCCCCAAGATTTCAGTTTTTATTTGAGAGAGAGAATGAGAGAGGGAGAGAGAGCATGAGAGGGGAGGGGTCAGAGGGAGAGGCAGACTTCCAGCTGAGCTAGGAGCCTGATGGGGGACTCTAGGATCATGACCTGAGCCAAATGAAGGTAGTCGCTTAACTAACTGAGCTACGCAGGTGTACCTTCATTGTTTCTTTTAAGTGTATTACAATATGTGGTAGAATTTTGAGAACATAAAAAGCATGTTGTATGTCCTAGATTTCTAAATAATCTAAGAGATAGATGTAAAAATTTTTACTGTGGAATTTCTTTTCTTTTCTTCTTCTTTTTTTTTTTTTTTAACAGAATGCTGCCTTTTTATATGGCCTTGGTTTGGTTTACTTCTACTATAATGCATTTCACTGGTAAGTTGACTTTAAACTTTGTGTTTCAACTTAGTGTGTATGTGTGTGTGATAAACACAGTATTTTACAGCTTGGCTTACCCTCATTGCCTCCATTCAGGAAATCTGCTAACACCTTGTGATCACCAAAAATTCGTAACTTGATTATAAACTCTCAATACCTACAGTTAGGAATAGTGAAACCATTCCTCCATTGTTGAGTAACTGATAGTCGTAAGTAAGATCTTGTAAAGTACAGGAAATTCTTTGGGTCTTGTCCTTGTTTGTTTTCATTTAAGCTATATGAGAATTTGAGAGTAAATTGCCAGTGTTTTATAATCACGTTGGATGGATTCTTTGAATATTTTTTTACAGAGATCGTAAACATTCATTGACCAGTTTTTGTTATGGTTTCCTAAAGTTGGAGATTTAGCTTTTAGTTTGATGACTTTCCCTGCTGTTACTATTCTTGCTCTTTGGCTTTTGGGCTATTTAAAAGGGCTGCCTTGTTTGTTAAGTAAACTTACAAATTAGAGATGCTATAATTTTTTTTCTACTAAATTACATATTGCTTTGAGTATTCTTAAATTTAAGCTAAGTACTTTCCTTTAGATGAATAAACTTTCATCCTTTAGATGAAAAACCTATACTGAGTAGATTAGGACGATTTTAATTAAATTCTCTATAAATTTCTTACAGATCCTAGTCATAGAAATTTTTTTTTCAAGATTCTATTTATTTGACAGAAAGAGATCACAGGTAGGCAGAGAGGCAGGCAGAGAGAGAGAGAGAGAGAGAGAGAAAGAAAAGCAGGATCTTTGCTGAGCAAAGAGCCCAATGCGGGACTCGATCACAGGACCCCAAGATCATGACCTGAGCCGAAGGCAGCGGCTTAGCGCACTGAGCCACCCAGGTGCCCCTAGTCACAGAATTTTTAATTCTAAACTTTAGAACTAGTTATGTCCTTTAAAGATCACTTGATTTTAAAACTCTTATTGTTGATAACGGTTAAGTAAGATGTGTATATTTTTATTCCTTCTTACATAATCATATTTAGTGGTAAAAACCAGCCTTATGTTCAGGACCCTAATCTTAATACGTATTCTACTAAAAGAAAAAAAGTGGCATCATTTGTACACAATGACATTAGGTTCATAGCCTTCTGATCACTTAAAAATGGGAAGACAGGGGCGCCTGGGTGACTCAGTGGGTTAAAGTCTTTGCCTTCCGCTAAGGTCATGATCCCAGAGTCCTGGGATCGAGCCCGGCATTGGGCTCTCTGCTTGGCAGGGAGCTTGCTTCCTCCTCTCTCTCTCTGCCTGCCTCTCTGCCTACTTGTGATCTCTGCCTGTCAAATAAATAAATAAATAAAATATTTTTTTTTAAAAATGGGAAGACATTAGAAGGTTATAGAAGTGAGAGGTGGGACTTAGAAAATTTTGGAAGAGATCTATTTAGAAACAAGACTATAAGTCACACTAAAGGAATAATTTGTACTTTGACGTTTCTTAAGATGACTATTTAAATCATTACTTACAGTTAAGATGACTATTTAAATCATTACTTACAGTTCTTTGTGCTAGTAAATTCAGTCATTTTGGCCAGCCACAAGAGATTTAGAGGAAATCCAAGGTAAGTCTGAAAATAAAGAACTGTAATGTTTAGTAGTAGCGAGGTTTCTATATACCTTATGTTGCATAATTTTCACATAGCTATGATAACTCATAAGCCTTAAAATGAATATAAGAACATAAAGTTAGAAGGGATATAAATGAGTGTAGGTTGAAAATACTGCTTTTAATATTGTGTATGACAATGGTGGTTGTGAATGATGAATGTAAATTTTGATAATTTATTTTTAAGTGATGTTTATATGTTTTTCCTACCTTTTAAAATGCTTAATTTTGTAATAAGTGTATGCAGAAACACACTACTTTAAAAGTAGAAACCTGACCCAAAAGGATTTACTAAAGACATGTTTTCTGTAGCTTACTTTATTATGAATTTGTTTTATAATACATATTGTAAAATGTGTGTTAATTGAATTATGTTATCGATAAAGATTCCAATCAACAATAGGCTATTAATAATTAGGTTTTGGGTAGTAAAAAGTGGTAAGTGGATTTTCTTGTTATGATGGGAGTTGGTGCCCCTCATCCCTGCATTGTTTAGGGGTCAGTTGTAATTGAGATTCAAAAATCTTTTTTTTTTTTTTTTAAGATTTTATTTATTTATTTGACAGAGAGAGATCACAAGTAGGCAGAGAGGCAGGCAGAGAGAGAGAGAGGAGGAAGCAGGCTCCCCACTGAGCAGAGAGCCCGATGCGGGACTCGATCCCAGGACCCTGAGATCATGACCTGAGCCGAAGGCAGCGGCTTAACCCACTGAGCCACCCAGGCGCCCCGAGATTCAAAAATCTTTAAAGCTTGTGTCATACTCTGTTTTTTCTTTTTTGAGGAGATAATAATTTACATAGATGAAATGCTAAAAAATTTTCAAAATACATCTGGCCTATATTTTTCTCTACTCATAATCAAAACATTAAAAAGACAATAATTAAGGTGGTACAGAATTCAACAAAGATAGATAGACAAATGAACATTGATATAGATGAGGAAAGTCAGAAGCAGTCCCACAAATACAGGTTCTTGATTAATGACAAAAGTGTACTCCATTGCTATTGGGATAATAAAATTTATGGAAAAGACTGTATTGTAGGAATTCCATATGGAAGTAGTAAATACTAACTCCTATATGTAACACATTATACCAGTGATAGTTTCCAAGGGGAATGTATAAAAAAATGTGGTGGGGAAAAAAGGAAGTTTCTAAAAGTAGATTTATATGGAGCTGTAAAGAATGAAGATTAACATTCTTATCCTGTTGCTGTTTTAAAAATGTTCCTACCATTTGCTGTCTGACCTGCTTCGCAAACATTTAAATTAATATTTTCTGAGATTTTTTTTTTAAAGATTATTTAGTTATTTATTTGACAGAGAGAGATCACAAGTAGGCAGAGAGGCAGGCAGAGAGAGAGAGAAGAGGAAGCAGGCTCCCTGCTGAGCAGAGAGCCCGATGTGGGACTCGATCCCATCACCCTGAGATCATGACCTGAGCCGAAGGCAGTGGCTTTTACCCACTGAGCCACCCAGGCGCCCCTAAATTAGTATTTTCATTGAAAATGTTATGAACCCTTTAAAAATTGTTGAATGATTTGTAAATTTTGAGAAAAAAAAAATAGACTAAGATTCCATAACTTTAAAATGGCAGTTAGTGATGTTTTTATAAAGTTGTAATTTCTGTTAAAATTGTGTAACCAGGGGCGCCTGGGTGGCTCAGTGGGTTAAGCCGCTGCCTTCGGCTCAGGTCATGATCTCAGAGTCCTGGGATCGAGTCCCGCATCGGGCTCTCTGCTCAGCGGAGAGCCTGCTTCCCTCTCTCTCTGCCTGCCTCTCCATCTACTTGTGATTTCTCTCTGTCAAATAAATAAATAAAATATTAAAAAAAAAATTGTGTAACCAGAATGTTCCTGGACTGCCAGGAAAAGTACATGTAAATATTAGAACCTTGGTTCTAATATTAGTTCTTAGTTCTTTTTTTTTTTTTTTTAAGATTTTATTTATTTATTTGACAGAGATCACAAGTAGGCAGAAAGGCAGGCAGAGAAGAAGGAAAGCAGGCTCCCTGACCAGCAGAAAGCCCAATGCGAGGCATGATCCCAGAACCCTGGGATCATGACCTGAGCTGAAGGCAGTGGCTTAACCCACTGAGCCACCCAGGCTCCCCAGAACCTTAGATTCTTTTTTGTCTTTGTTTTTTAGGGCAATTAAAGCATTTCAGGAGGTGCTTTATGTTGATCCCAGTTTTTGTCGAGCCAAGGAAATTCATTTACGACTTGGGCTTATGTTCAAAGTAAACACAGACTATGAATCTAGTTTAAAGGTAGGTGTCTTGGGTTTTTTTGGGATACTCACTATTGTGTGTGTGTGTTTGTGTGTGTATGTGTTAAATGTTAACAGTATTGAAAAATGTTGGTATTTATACTACCACTAAAAAATTGAATGCATTAAAAAAAAAAGAATGCATTTAGGATAGAAACCTAAAGGGTTAAAAAGTGTTGAATTTCAGGGTATTTGAATGGTAAGATTTGCAAGATAAGTTTTTAGTGTTTTAGATTTTGTTTACTTGGTTTGTTTTTATTTTATCTTTAAAAATGTTTAATCCTAAGCTTTGTTATTATGGAACAGGGTTTTTATTCATTTGCATGTGTAAAATGCTAGCCATCGTAAAGACAAAGAGAAGTTGGTTATTGATGCTGTGCCAGTAATCTTTCTGTAGCCTTCATTTGAGATTGATTAGAAACGTCTCCACTTCTTGCTAGTAGCAAAACTCCTGTCAGAGCAGAATTCAGTAAGAGATTCTTATCTGTTAAGACTGCTAGTTTTTGAGTTAAAATATCCCTGCCAAAAATATATATATTTTATTGTTAAACACCTTAATTCTAATGTAAATACAATTTGTCAAAACTTATGATTTTCCAGTTTCAGGGTTTATGCTACTATTTTATGTTTTCTGAGGTTATTAACGGGATTAGAGTTTCTTTGCATAACAAAAGCATTGCTCTTTGAAAGAATTCAGGTTTCTGGGGAAAAACAACAGATTTTGTGAATGTGACCATTTTGAATGTTTGTTCTTTTCCTGATATAATTCTGTTACAGAATATCTTGGTTGCAAAGGTGGGGTGTGTGTATGTGTGTGTTGCATATGGCAGGACTTACTCTGAGCTCACCAACATGCAGATGCTAAATAGACATTATTTCAAAATTGTATGTGGGGGGCATCTGGGTGGCTTAATTGTTAGGTGGAGGTCTTGAGCTCAAGTCATGGTCCCTGCCTCAAGCCATGAAATCCTGCTTCTCCTCCTTTCCATTCGCTGCTTGTGTTCTCTGTCTTGCTGTGTCTCTCTGTCAAATAAATAAAATCTTCAAAAATTTTTAAAATTTTAAAAAGAATTTTAAAAGAATAAAAATTAAAAAAATAAAAATGTATGTGATTAGGAATCCTGTAAACCACCCTTAATGTCAGTGATTTGCTAGAGGTCAATGGACTCAGAAAACAGTTGTATTTATGGCTGGTTTATTACAGTGAAAGAATACAGGTTAAAATTGTCAAAGAAGAAAGCACAAAAAGATGGAGTCCAGGAGAGTAAGAGTCCTATTTATCGTGTCCCATTGCAGAATCATGTGAATAATACTCAATTTTCCCTGTGTGATAACATAACAGGACTGCCAACCAGGGTCGTTTTATCCAAGCCTTTCCGAGTTTTTTTTCTTTTCCATTGTATGTGTGACGAAGTTTTAGAATATAATTGAGTGGAGTGGAGTCTGGAGCCGGCAACCAAGAAAGGATTCTTGAGACCTCTTTGGTTCAAAATGGTGGTTTATTAAACATTGGGACAGGACCCGTGGGCAGAAAGAGCTGCTCTGGAGTTTTGAGAAGTGGCCTGTTATATACTTGCAAGTTGGGAGAGGGTTAGGAATAGCATAAGTCTCTGAGGAATTTTGGAAGCAAAGCTACCTAATAAAACCTTAGTCATGAGACCCTTCAGATGTATATCGGTGGGCTCTATGCTTCCGGATGATTGCAGCACACATCTTGGAGGGTTTAGAGATAAAGGAAGTTTCCAAAGGAATTTTTATATGTTAAAGTAGACTTACAGGGGGTCAACCTGTCTAGGACTGCCTTTGGCCCTTAGCAAAGTATTAAGGTGAAGGCAGTGGAGTCACTAGAGGAAGGTCACTCTCCGTGTTTCAAGGACTTGTCAGGCGGCCTTAGTTAGTAAGGAAATTTAGTAACTTTTCTTCTGCCTTTGTTTCCCACATTATGTGTATAATCTTGGGCATTGATAATGCAGATACGGAGAGCATACCTGGCTGACCTTACTTAATCAGTCAACTGAGCAGCTCCTTCTAAGGTCAGACTGATAGCATGTGGCCTTAGGCCCTCAGCAAAAGTAATGGTCTCATAAATCATATGGATGACTCAAGGCTCTGGGTATAGAAGGGCACACTTGTAAGGTAGGATATTCCAAGGATTTATTTTCTTTTTCTTTTTTATTTATTTCCATGTTTTTCAGAATATTTTATTTATTTGAGAGAGAGACCATGAGCAGGGAAAGGGCAGAGGCAGAGAGACAAGCCTATTTCCCTCTGAGCGGGGAGCCCAACATAGGGCTCTACCCAAAAACCCTGGGATCAAGGCCCCACCCCGTGGCCCCTCTTCAAGAATTTAGAGATAATCTCTCAGGATTTGATCAAGGGTCAGACATTTCTCTGAAAGTACAGTGGTCGCACAGTGGACATCTGAATTAGTCCCTTATTATTCTCTGTATTCATTCACTGCCTTGATTCTTCACATGTTTAAAGTAATGAATTTAGTTATCTCTGCATTTCAGGAACTTAAAAAAGAATGGTCCTGAGCGCATAAATATTCAGTCAAGAACATAAGAGCCATTGCTGGTAAAGGAAAGAATTTAAATTACATAGTTGCTAGAAAGAAGTATTGCTAAGGAAGAAGTTCAAGGTTAAAATGCAGCAGTGGAATCACATATATCACTTTCATGTTTAGAGAGGCATTTATCAGACTGTATATTATGGGAATTTAGTGGAATTAAAATATAAGTATGGCTGTGACAATTTGAAGATTTTAACCCCTTCTTGACATTCACAGTGTGTATATTAATATATCAAAGATGCAAATATGTCTTACAGTACAAAATTAATTACATTGTTGTTTTTTGGCAACATGTTATTCTATCACAGGTGGAGGTGTTTTTGTTTGTTTTTTGGAGAGTTGTTTCAGAGGTGTTCTAGAAATAACATTGGAAGACTAGAAGAGAACCCAGAAAAGCACTTTTTCTTTTAAATATGGAATGTGTATATAATGTTAGTGAAGAGAAAATAAACTGAATAATAATAATACAGTAGTTAGTACTACTAAGATCATTTTAAAAATTAAAGCTGAGCCATGATTTAATGATTTGGCAATACTTAAAATATCCCTTATTTACACGGAGCATTATTAGATAATGTTGACTAGCTGGTGAAAGTAGTTTTATTTAACTGATGCATAAGAAAAAATGTCCTGTATGTGAATTTCCTTAGCCTTAGGTAGGGAGTTCCAAAGCTTCACATGATGTTGATTTTAATAAAAATGTCTTAGATACGTGCAACTTTTTCTGTATACTTCTTTCCTTTGTTCAAACTTCTGACAGCTTTCTTTTTCTTTTTTTTTTTTTTTAAGATTTTTTTCTTTATTTATCTGACAGAGATCACAAGTAGGCAGAGAGGCAGGCAGAGAGAGAGGAGGAAGCAGGCTCCCCTCAGAGCAGAGAGCCCGATGTGGGGCTCGATCCCAGGACCCTGGGATCATGACCCAAGCCAAAGGCAGAGGCTTAACCCACTGAGCCACCCAGGTGCCCCTCTGACAGCTTTCTGATGCTAATCTCATCTGTGTGAAAAATAGAATATTGGGATGTGTTTGACCATTAGTCTTTATATGTTATTTCATTTTTATTTCATCCTAGCATTTGCTTTTTAACTTTTTTTTTTTTTTTTTTTTTTGCTTTTTAACTTTTTTAATAGAAATACAGCTTATCTGTTGTGGGACCATTTTAACCATCAGTAAGTTGAATTCAGGAAGAGAAATTTATGTATATTATGATATAATTACTTAGCATTTTTAAATGAATGATGATACGAATCAGAATGAAAATCTCCCTTTAGGAGGTCGTTAATTTTCCTATGTTGGGCTGTAGTAATTTAACCCAGTCTAGCCAGGTGTTTCGTGGTGTAATATATTAGTGTAGAAACTTAAGTCCCAGCTCCACTTTGTTGAAATAATGTCAGTTTATGTCATAATGGTAAACTCTAGTTCATGTCATGACTAGTTCATGTCTAGAATTAAGCATTAATGGATTCAGTTGTTCAGATATGAAATAAAGGATCCATCTTTTCTTTCTGTTTCTTCTTTGGGCTTTTCCATCTTTGATGTAGGATATTTACCAGGCATGAAAGAAGTGTATTCTTTCTCATATGTTCGTATGTAGGGAGAAAACTAGTGTAACGATGGTGGAATGGAAGTTGAGATATTTATTTATTTATTTATTAAAGATTTTATTTATATGTTTGAGAGAGGGAGGGAGGATGAGAGTGGGGAGGGGCAGAGGGAGAAGCAGATTCCCCACTGAACAGGGAGCCCGATGTGAATTTCGATGCCCGGACTCCCAACATCATGACCTGAGCCAAAGGCATTTGGTTAACCAACTGAACCAACCAGGTGTCCCAGTAATGGAGATATTTATAGCATTCATCTTCCTGAATTGAAAAAAATTCAGTTTTGTTCAGATGCCATTTTAGTAGCATTTTGCAACAGCTTATCCTATGAAGCTGTAGTTAAGTTACCTTTCAGTGAAGAAATGAATTCATGGGCTCTAAATTTCCTATGCATGAGTATTTTTTAATGGAAATATAATTTAAGTTAATGCATTTCTTTTAAAGGTTTTATTTATTTGAGAGAGAAATAGAGTGAGAAGAGCCTAAGCAGAGGGAATGGCAGAGGGTAGAACCGACGCCCCACCGAGTAGACAACCTGATGTGAGGCTCAGCCCCCCCGGGATTCCAGGATCATGACCTGACCTGAAGGCAAAGGCTTAACCAATTGAGACACTGAGGCGCCCCTGAAGATTTTTTAAAAAATATTTTATTTATTTGAGAGAAAGGGAGACAGACAGAAATAGGAACACAGCTAGAGAGCATAAACGTGGAACAGAGGGAAAAGCAGGCTCTCCACAAAATTGATGATTTGTTGAGGGTGTTTTACAGATGTGAAATACTCTCATCCTCTATTTCATGGTTGTTAAATTTTCGAAGATGTATATAACAGGAATAGAAGCTGTTTCTGTTGGGGTCCATTATCAAATGAAGGAGACTGAAACAAAGTGAAAGTTACTCAAAGCTTTATTCTGTGCCAAGCATTAGAAGTCAGACTGACCTGCCAGGGCCGCCTTTGAAGACCCCATCCCGATCTCACAGGCTGGTTTTATAGGGCATAACCGCAGACCTCCAGGTCCATGGCTTCTGTTGTTAAGGTGTTTTCTCCCGGAATCGATACCCGAACTGACACCAGGAACTGCTGGACATTTATTCCCAGAATGAAGTCCGTGGTTGTAAACAACAGTATGGCTACCTAGGCAGTATGGAGTTGATCTGCCTAAGCAGGCCCCAATAATTAAACAGGTTTTAACATTAAATCGGCCCTCGCAGTTTCATGAACTTCTGAATTAGACTTTGCACTGTGCTGTATTGCCTCTTTGCAAGAAGGGAAAAGAACATTAAAAAATTCTTCTTTTTTAAAAGATTTTATTTATTTATTTGTCAGAGAGAGAGAAGCAGGCTCAAGGAGCCCAATGTGAGACTTGATCCTAGGATGCTGGGATCATGACCTGAGCCGAAGGCGGGTGCTTAACCAACTGAGCCACCCAGGCATCCCTAAAAAATTCTTCTTAAACCAGAATTTCGGATCTGCTTTACAGTTGAAATTCAGTTGAAATTGTTTAAATTGCAGTTAACACAGATGATTTTATAGGTAAAATATTGTCATCATATTTCTCATACATATTGATGTGATTATATTTCATAATCTCATTTGTATTTTTTTTAAGATTTTATTTATTTATTTATTTGACAGAAATCACAAGTAGACGGAGAGGCAGGCAGAGAGAGAGGGAAACAGGCTCCCTGTCGAGCAGAGAGCCGGATGCGGGACTCGATCCCAGCACCCTGAGATCATGACCTGAGCCGAAGGCAGAGGCTTAACCCACTGAGCCACCCAGGCGCCCCTCATTTGAAGTGTTTTATATTAAATCATAATGTGGAATTTAATCCATTAGTATTTATGTAGTTCACAATTTCGACTGCATCAGTAGCCAGATTGTTTATTTAGCAGTTCGTTGTTGATGTTATTACTAAATTATTATTTTGGGGGGCACCTGGGTGGCTACGTGTGTTAAGCCTCTGCCTTTGGTTCGCATCATGATCTCAGGATCCTGAGGTCCAGACCCGCATCTGCCTTTCTGTTCAGCAGGGAGCCTGCTTCCCCTCCCTCTCTCACTGCCTGCCTCTCTGCCTCCTTGTGATCTCTCTCTCTGTCAAATAAATAAAATCTTAAAAAAAAACTATTTTTGTAGTAAGGCTTTCTTGATGAAGAAGGTAGTTACGGGGTTTATAGTGTGAATAAACTCCTTAATTTTGGTAGGTATTCCAGATTACTTTATCTTTGCTACTGTATTTTCAGAGCATACACAAGAGTTTTATACAGAATTCAAATTATTAGCATATTGCAATCTCTAATTCATTATAGATTCATATAATTTAGAAGTATTTCTGTTTGTCAAAAGACAAAATAATTTCATTGTAAATTTCACATGTATTAAAAATGGTGACATTTAAGCAATATATGTATTCATCAGATTGCAATGAAAAATAAAGCTCTGCTAGCTTTATTTGCTTTTTTTTTTTTTTTTAGAGTAGTTTTTTTTTTTTTAAGATTTTATTTATTTCTTTGATCACAAGTAGGCAGAGAGGCAGGCAGAGAGAGAGAGAGGAGGAAGCAGGCTCCCTGCTGAGCAGAGCGCCCGATGCGGAACTCGATCCCAGGACTCCGAAATCATGACCTGAGCCCAAGGCAGCGGCTCAACCCACTGAGCCACCCAGGCACCCTATTTGCTTTTCTATTAGTTATTTCCTGTATACTTGTGTGAGAGGAAGGTATATGCAGAATTATTTTCAAAGGCCAAAGACCTAAGAAAAACCCCAGCGAGGTCTAGCTTGATGAGAAATGATTAAGGGGACTTAGGGACAGAAGTTTATCTTGGGCAGTCTCAAGGTCAGTAGTGCTCTGCCTACATCACTGCTGACCCCATGTGCTTGTTTCGCTGTGCTTTGGTCACCGTGTGGCGCCGCAACCCCCCCAGCCGCCGCTGGGCCCATTTCCACGGGGGAGCACTGCGGCCAGCCCCGGGATGGCTGGGAAGGCCGATGGGGAAGGTGGCTTGGGGGTCCCGCTGTTTTCGGGAGGCGATCCCACCCCCCGAGTGTTACAGCACCGCCCCCACGCCCCCAGCAGCAGGGCTCGCTGAATCCTGGGCCGCAGGAGCAGACAGTTGCCTCGCTCTCCCACCTACTGGCGCCCACCCCCGCAGGAGCTCACCCTCTAGGGGGTCCACCCCGTGTGGGCACGCCGGTGTCCGGGGTGGGGCCTCCCCTCCCACAGTGCGACCCTCCCCCACCCCGGGAGACGGGGGCAAGGTAGGGTGCAGGGCAGACTGTCCCCAGTGTGCCTTGGGTAGGTCGTGCAGTTGGCAGCGGTGAGGGGTTGGGGGGAGTGGGGGTTCCAGGCCCGACCAAAGCACAGCCAAGCCAGCCCACGGGGTCTGCAGGGATGTCGGCCACCCACCCTAGCGTCTTGAAACAGGGACCAAGGAGCTCCCATGAAAGCCGCCAGGGCGCAATGAAGGTGAAGGCGGGCGCTGCTCCCCTTGGGAGGTGTGATCTCAAGGCCTGTCCAGGTTGCCTAGGGCACACGTCCGGCCTGTCTCGCTGGCAGCCGGGGAGGTGGAGCATGAGCACTTCTGTTAGGACTGGAAAGATGGTGAACTATGCCTAGGCAGGGCGAAGCCAGAGGTAACTCTGGTGGAGGTCCAAAGGGGTCCTGACCTGCAAATGGGTCATCCGGCCTAGGTATAGGGGTGAAAGACTAATCGAACCATGTAGTAGCTGGTTTCCTCTAAAGTTTCCCTCAGGATAGCTGGCGCTTTTGCACACGAACCCACACAATTTTATCTGGTAAAGTAAATGATTAGAGGTCTTAGGGCTGGAAGGATCTCAGCCTATTCTCAAACCTTAAATGGGTAAGAAGCCTGGCTTGCTGGTGTGGAGCCGGGCGTGGAATGCGAGAGGTCCTGGGTTCAAATCCCGGACGGGCCCCCAATGTTCGGGTCCGTGATCAAAGGAACGAGACTGATACAAAGAGAAAGTCAAGCAAAGCTTTATTTCACGCCAAGCATCAAGAATCAAACTAACTGGTCAGGGCTGTCTCTTATGAAAAGGCGACAACTATGATCCAGACAAGGTCACTCCCAAGCCTCTGGAGGAGGCTGCTCTGCAGATGAGGCTGCTCCCTGGCCAGAGCTGCTTCCAAGATGAGGCCACTCTGGACGAGGCCACTGCTGATGAGGTCGCTCCCCGGACAGGGCCTCTCCCAAGAAGAGGCCATTCTGGATGAGGCCGCTGCTGATGACGATGACAGTGTCGATGACCAGGAGGACAACTCTGATGACAAAGACTCCGCTCCCCATGACATCACTCTGACAAGGGTGCTCCCCAGAGGAGGCCACTGCTCCAGACGAGGCTGCTGGCTGAGGAGGCTGTACACCAGACTAGGCCACTCTGGACATGGCTGCTCCGGACAAGGCTGCTTGCGGACAAGGCCACTCCCTGGAATGACACCGCTCAGCGAGGCCCCTCACAGTGGGGCCACGATTCCGGGTCATGAGGCCGCTCAGGGAGGCTCGGGGCAGCGAGCCTGTTCACAGCTCGGGCGGCAAGGCTGCTGGGGGCTGCAAGGCGGGTCTCGGCTCAGGGCCGCTTCTTGTGGTGAGGCTGGGGGGGGGGGGGGAGGTTGGCCGTTCCCCGCGGTGGGGCTGCGGAGGGTCGTCGTTCCAGGTGGCAGGTCCGCTGGCGTCAGGCCTGTTGGCGTTGAGACCGCTGGCTCAGGGGCTGCTGATGGCTCAGGGCTGTAGGTCGCTTTTACAGCTCTGACAACAGCTGTTAAAGCTCTCCTTTTGCTCCCACCCACTCTGCTTCTTCTGTTCCCCCCAAATCTTATGCTCCTGCCAACTCTTTTGCTCCCAAGGAAGAATTGGAGTTCCTTCCTACTTCCTCCTTCTTCCTCCAACAGCTCTCTTTCTCCTTCTTCCTCCTCCTTCCTGGGACAGCCTGCAGACCAACCTTTATGGGGGGTGGTCAAGCCCCGCCCACACACAGGTGACCAATTGAATTTCAATTCTCCCTAGTGGATATATGCGGGCCCCACTGATTGGATGTCTTCATCCCGGCTGCCCCGACCCTACATCCGGGGTTTACAAGTAAGTTTCTTTGGGAGGGGCAGGTCCTTATATTTGGCTCCCTGTGGGGGAATCGAACCCCGGTGTCCTGCGTGACAGGCTCACCACTGACCTGCTTTTAAAGCCTTAGAAGTTGGGAAAAGTGCTTAAGGAAGAATACCGTGTGATAGAATAATTTTCAGGATAAATGTGTGTCACAGTCCTATAATTATGGCAGATCAAGAACATTATGACAGAAAGTATACCTAAGGGTGGGGTTAAACAAAGGAAAGAATGTGGTTTGGTGACTATTATAGTCAAGAAGGCTTTACATTTATATCACAGAGTGCTCATCATAGCAGATTTGCTCAAGATGGCATTAGTTGGGTTCACACCATACCACAAGTTACGGTATAATTAGAGTGTGGTACTTCAAACAACATATTTTGCATTTTGAAATAAATAACTTTAATACAGACTTTTAATTATGTTTTGGCAGTGTTTGGTTTTCTAGGCTTAATAATATAAAGTGCTATTTTAGTAGAAGCCTCCATGAACATTATTAATGAAATAGTATCTGTTAGCTTACTCGATATTTTTCCCCAAAATAATTGTTTAATTTTTAACTTATAAAAAATTTACTAACTGATGTTTGATAGCCAGACAAGAAGGGAATGAGGAAGTAGAGAAAAACATGTATTGTTCAGAGTACCTTTAGTAGAGGAAAATCAGAAACTTGCCACAGCACCCTGCTGTCAACAGCAGTGGACAGCGGGCGGGCGGGGGGAGAATATTCAAGCTGGAACAGCACTCTTAACATCAGAGCCCCATGTGGGGCTTCTGAGATCATGACCTGAGCCAAAAACCAAGAGTTGGACACTTAACCAACTGAGCTACCTGGTATGCCAGGAACTTTGAACTGTTAAGGGCATATATACAGCCCAATGATTGAGGTTTACTTTATGGCTAGAAAATACGGCTAAGACTTCAGTGGGAACATTTTGATAAAGATAATTCATTTTTAACAAGATGGTGACAAACCACAAGAGACTCTTATCTCAGGAAACAAACTGAGTGTTCCTGGTGTCGGGGGGATAGGAATAAGGTGGTTGGGTTATAGACATTGGGGAGGGTTTGTGCTGTGGTGAGTGCTGTGAAATGGGTCAGACTGATGATTCACAGACCTGTACCGCTGGGGCAAATAATACAGTCCTATGTTAATAAAAATAATTTTGAAAAGATAACTCATTTTTATTTAGGAGTAATGCATTAGTTATATAAAAATGTCAAGCTTGAGAAAAATGTGGCTAGATATTTTGTTTCAGAAAGATCACTCTTTGGAGGTGTAGTGAATTCATTTGAGGATTGGCATGGAACTACACTGAGAATTAGATACTGGAAAAGAAGGCAGAATGTGTGTAGTTTCTGTCACATTTCCCTTTAGTGGCTTAGTGTTGACCTTTTTTGTTGGTGGTATTTAACTTTGCTTTTTTATGTGAGAGTTTTTATATGACTTTAACGTCTTCCACAAGTATTTGGTTACCTGTGGAATCTTTTATTCTCATGTGCATCTTTTTAAAGGGTGTAATTTCAGGACTTTTGTTTGTTTTCCAAACCAGGAAAACCAATATAACATATTCAAAACATATAACAGATTAAAGAAAAAACAAATAAATCTTATATATTAGTGAATTTAGCAAGCAGATGGCAGTGTTAGAATTATGGCAGGCATGACAAATAGATGTACTGTTACTGTATGTATTTTAGAAGTTAGACTTATAATATATTTAGTCACTTTTTTTTTAAAGATTTTATTTATTTATTTGACAGAGAGAGATCACAGGTAGGCAGAGAGGCAGGCAGAGAGAGAGGAGGAAGCAGGCTCCCCGCCAAGCAGAGAGCCCGATGTGGGACTCGATCCCAGGACCCTGAGATCATGACTCGAGCTGAAGGCAGCAGCCCAACCCACTGAGCCACCCAGGCGCCCTATTTAGTCACTTTTTGAAGTTTATGATTCAGAGGATTTAATTGTACCAGGTTTTTTTTTTTTTCCTTTGAAGATACTATTTTTATTTGAGTGGAAGAGAGAAGGAGAGCACAAGCAAGAAGAGAGGTTGAGAGAGAGGGAGAAGCAGACACCCTGCTGAGCAGGGAGCCCATTGCAGAACTGAATCCCAGGACCTGACATTATGACCTGAGCTGAAAGCACATGCTCAGGTGACGGAATCTCCAGTTGCCCCATTTATACCAGTTTTTTAATGAAGGAGAATCAAGTTCTATGGTTCTTTGCTGTCATTCTTGGATTTGCTGGTAGGATATTGAAATTTACTACTTTGGTTAATGAATGGGAAGGCTGTGTGTGTTTTAAACCAGAAGTTCAGTCTTTCCTGGGTAGGAGACAAAACAGAATGGATGATAGGCCATGTGTCCTTCTGGTGATGGAATAAATCTAAGGCTTTCTCACCAACTCAAGTTTGGGTCATGTGTTGTGCATCGAGATTGCTGTTAAAGGAATATACACTGTGTACAATGGAAATAGGTGGGCTTGTTTTTTGAAGTTTATTTTTATGCCCTCGGGCTCAAATGCTAGACCCTAAGACCAGGACCCATGTGTTCTACTGAGTGAGTCAGCCAGCCAGGCATTGCTTTCATATATTTTCAGTGACTAGTTATTATGTAAAATAGTCTCAAAAAACCAACCAGTTTTCCACGATTTCCTCACTTCAACACTAGTTATTAGTTCAAAAACTTGAGACATGATATATAGCATTATATGTATAGTATATATACACAATTCAGATGTACAATGTGATTTGATATTTGTATATATTGCTAAATGATCAAAGAGTAAGTTTAGTTAACAAATATCATCATACATAGGAAAAATAATATTTTTCTTGTAAGTTATTTTTTTAAAAGATTTTATT
The DNA here is from genome assembly GCF_964662115.1 of Mustela nivalis. NCBI lineage: Eukaryota > Metazoa > Chordata > Mammalia > Carnivora > Mustelidae > Mustela > Mustela nivalis. The sequence goes on from NC_139041.1 coordinate 30,494,258, forward strand.
TATTTATTTGACAGAGACAAAATGAGAGAGGGAATAGAAATGGGGAGTGGGAGAGAGAGAAGCAGGCTTCCTGCTAAGCAGGGAAAACCCTGGGATCATGACCTGAGCTGAAGGCAGCTGCTTAATGACTGAGCCACCCAGGTGCCCCTAAGTTCTATTTTTTTTCTTAAACAACAACCTTTAGATATACAGTACAAAATTTTTCACTACAGTGCTATGTTGTATGTTACCTCTCAAGACTGACTTATTTACTTAAGACTTCACAGACTGGAAGTTGTATATTTTGGCCACCAGTGCTCATTTTGCTCATCCCCTACCCTTTGCCACTGGCAGTCACCAATTTGTTTTCTGTATCTTTGAGCTTTTTGAAAAATTACTTATTTTTATTAAATTTTAAAAATTGTTTAATTTCAATATAGTTAATATACAGAGTTATCTATTGGTTTCAGTTGTATGGTGATTCAGCACTTCCATACAACACCTGATGTCCATCAGCTGCACTCCTTAATCCATATGATTTGTTTCAACCATCCAGCACCCACTCTCACACAGCGGGGGGCTGAGAGGGCTGCCCTAGTTAAACATCACTTGGTTTTCTAGAGTTAAAAGTGTTTCTCAGTTTGGTCTCTCTTCCTTTCTCCTTTGATTGTTTCTCAAATTCTACATATGAGTGAGATCATACGGTATTTGTCTCTCTCTGACGTTCTTCACTTAGCATTATATTCTTAGGATCAATCCATGTCATTGAAAATGGCAAGGTTCCATTCTTTTTAATAGCTAAGGAATATTCCCTTGTATCGTATACCACATCTTCATTTTCCATTTGTCTCTCAGTGGATACTTGGGCTGTTTTTTTGTTTGTTTTTGCTTTTTTAACTTAGCTGTTCTTTAAAAAAAAAAAAAAAAAGGTACAACAAAAATAGAGGTGCATGTATCAGTTAATGTTTTTTGTATTCTAACCCAGTAGTCTGATTCCTGGGTCATAGGATGAGCTCTGTTTTTAACTATTTGAGGACACTTTGTACTATTTTTGAGTGGCTGCAGCAATTTGCATTCCTACCAGTAGTGCAAGAGGGTTCCTTTTTGTCCATATCCTCTCCAACACCTGTAGTATATTGTGTTGCCTTTTAGTTTTCTTTCCTGTTCAGAAAGCTTTTTTTTTTGTTTTGTTTTTGTTTTTGTTCTTGGAGAGAGAGAGAGATACAGACAGACTGGGAGAGGGGCAAATGGAGAGGGAGAAAGAACATCTTAAGCAGGCTCTATGCCCAGCTCAGCCCAGGACCCATGCATGGCTCTGGATCATGACCCTGAGATCATGACTAGAGCCAAATCAAGAGTCAGACACTTAATGGATGGACCCAGGTGCCTCCAGAAGGTTTTGATTTTGATGAAGACCCAGTAGGTTATTTTGCTTTTATTTTCCTTCCCTCAGGAAACATCTAGAAAAATGTTGCTATGGCCAGTAGTCTAGGAGGTTACTGCCTGTACTATCTTTTTGGATTTTTATGGTTTCATATCTCACATTTAGAATTTAATCCACTTCAAACATGTTTTTGTGTATTCTCTAAGAAACTTGTCTAGTTTCATTCTTTCCCATGTTACTGTCCAGTTTTCTCAACATCATTTATTGAGAAAAAAGAAAAGATTTTTTTTTTTGATTGCTCTATTTGTTTTTAAAGTCATATTTATTTATTTGACAGAGAGAGAGAACAAGCGGGAGCAGCAGGGGGAGGAAGAGGGAGAAATAGGCTCTCCACAAAGCAGGGAGCCAGATGTGGGGCTCAGTCCCAGGATCCCAGGATCATGACCTGAGCGGAAAGCAGACGCTTAATCATCTAACCCATCCAGGCGCCCTGCTTTTTGTTTTTAAAATTCAGGTTTTTTGAAATTTTTGTTTTCTCCATATACATGATAACATAGGATTTTTGTCTTACTTCACAAAACATAATACCCTCCAGGTCCATCCATGTTGTTAAATGGCAGGATTTCATTTTTAATGATGGATTAATGTTCCATTGTATATATGTATATGCTGATAAATACAGTATTTTAAAAAAATACAGTATTTTCTTTATTCATTCATCTATCCTGATAGACACGTAAGGTGTTTCCCTCTCTTGGCTGTATATAATGTTGCTAAGACCATGGAGGTGCATATATCTTTTTGAGTTAGTGTTTTAGTTTTCTTTTGGCGGGGGCGGGCAAGGGGGACCCAGAGGTAGGATTGCTGAATTGTATTGTAGTTGAATTTTCAATTTTTGAGGAATTTCCATACTGTTTTCCACAAAGGCTGAACCAGTTTAAAATACCACCAGCAGTGCATTTTCTCCACATCTGTGCCAACACTTGTTATTTGTTTTCTTGATTCTACCATTCTGACAGGTGTGATGTAATATCTCATTATAGTTTGGATTTGGATTTCCTTGATGATGAGTAATATTGAGTATTTTTTAAATCACTGGTAGGCCTGTTTAGTCTTTTTTGGAAAGTTGTCGTTGCAGATACTCTGCCTATTTTTAATCAGATTGTTTTCTTTTCTTTTTTGCAATTCTGTTTAATGAGTTCTTTATATATTCTGGTGGTTAACCTATCTGCTAAGTGATTTGTACACTTTTTTTCTCTCTTGGCATATTGCCTTTTAATTTTGCTGGTTTCCTGTGCTGTGTTGATACCAACAAAAACTTGTTGTTGCTTTTTGTCTCTGTTGCCTTTGTTTTTTGTGTAAAGGTTTTCAAGGTTCTCAGTGTTTGAAAATGTTTAATATTTTATGTTGTCTTTGGTTTGGATTTATGCTTCTGCAGGACAGGTTTCATTGTTAAGATCTAGAATACTCAGATTAAATGCAGGGTGATTTAAATTATATACAACTCTTTGGTTTGGAGGATTTTACTGTAATAATAGTACTGAACTACTAATATATTAAATTATTTCAGGGTCAGTTTGTTGGGGTGGCTCAGTGGGTTAAAGCCTCTGCCTTTGACTCAGGTCATGATCCTGGAATTGAGTCCCATGTCGGGCTCTCTGCTTGGTAGAGAGCCTACTTTCCTTTCTCTCTCTCTGCTTGCTTGTGATCTGTCTGTCAAATAAATAAATAAAAATCTTAAAAAAAAAAAAGTTTCGTCTTGCTGTGTTACCACATTAAGGAGACATATTTGGCTTGCAGAATGAGAAAATAAAAACACTATTATTCTAAGTACTCAAATGTTGGAAAAAAAATTTTTTTTTAAGATTTTATTTATTCATTTGACAGAGATCACAGTAGGCAGGGTGGGGGTGGGAAGTAGGCCCCTACTGAGCAGAGAACCCGATGGGGGCTCCATCCCAGGACCCTGGGATCATAACCCAAGCTGACTGAGCCACCCAGGCACCACAAATGTTGGAAGTTTCTTTAGCAAATTCACGTACCAGTTTTGGTTTATTATTAACCTTATATTTTCAGATTATAGTAAATATACATGTAAGAAGTAATATCTCATCAAAGTTTCATCCAGTGTTTATATATTGCATGTCTGCAGTGTGCAATATATTGTAATCAGAACTGAATATTGCTAAAAATGGGGGGGGGGTTTGGGAACTTCATACCCTCTGTGTCTCCATGGTTCTGTGCATTATTTGTTCTTAATAATCCTTAATATTGGTATATTAATGACTAAAGTATTTACTGTTTAAAGGCCATATTCATGTTAATAATTTGTCTCATTTCAGGAAATAATAGGTATAATTCTTTTAAAGATTTACTAGTTTTGGAGAGAGAGAGCACACACTGGGACATGCAGAGAAAAAGGGAGAAAGAAACTTCAGCAGGATCTTTGCTGAGCTTGCAGCTTGACATGGAGCTTTATCCCAGAACCCTGAGTTCATAACCTGAACTGATACCAAGAGTCTGATGTTTAATCAACTGTATCACCCAGGGGCCCCCAGAATACATTTTAAAGCTTTAAAACGTATGAAATGTATTATATATGGGTTAGCCTAATTTTTGGGGGGTATTATCTTGAATTATTAAAGTATTATTATTTATATTATACTGTGTCATACATAATTTTTTAAAGAGTGCCTGGGTGGCTTACTTATTTAAGTGTCTGCCTTTGGTTCAGGTAATAATCCCAGGGTCTTGGAGTGAGTACTTCATTGAATTCCTTCCTTCACAGGGAGTCTGCTTCTCCCTCTGCTCGGCCTCCCACCTGTTTTCTCAATCTCTCTCTCTCAGTTAAATACAAATATTTATTTATTTATTATTATTTTTAAAGATTTTATTTATTTATTTGACAGACAAAGATCACAAGCAGGCAGAGAGAGAGGAGGAAGCAGGCTCCCTACTGAGCAGAGAGCCCGATGCGGGACTCTATCCCAGGACTCTGAGACCATGACCCAATCCGAAGGTAGAGGCTTAACCAACTGAGCCACCCAGGCGCCCCCTTAAATAAAAATATTAAAGGAAAAAAATAAGGATTTTTACAGTGCCTGTACAATGTACATTCACAGCATCATTACAAAGGTTTCAGAATCTTCACATCATTGCCAGTACTTTCTTTTCTTTCCTTTTATTTAAAAAAAAAATTATCAATCTTCCTTTTTTTAAAATGAATTGATAATACATTGGAATTTTATTTTGCATTTCTGTAATGACTAATTTTAAGTGCCTTCTAATGAGTATTGACCATTTGCTTTGTCTTTGGAGAAGTATTTACTCAAATCGTTTCCTCATTTTTAAATTGGGTTCTTTGTTCTCCTGTTGAATTATAGGAGGGTTTTTTTTTTTGTTTTTGTTTTGTTTTTATAAAGATCTTATTTATTTATATGACAGACAGAGATCACAAGTAGGCAGAGAGGCAGACAGAGAGCCCAGTGTGGGGCTTGATTCCAGGACATTGGGATCGTGACCTGGACTGAAGGCAGAGGCTTTAACCTTCACTGAGTTACCCAGGTGCCCATTTTATTAGGAGTTTTTTAATATAATCTGGATATTAATGTCTTCTCAGGTCTGTGATTTGCAAATAGATTCTCAGTTTGTGGGTTTTCTTCTCATTCTATGGGTAATCTTTTTTTAATCTGCAGAAATATTTTAATTTTTTTTGTTGTTGTGTATGCTTTTAGTGTCATACCTGAGAAGTTACTGCTTGAATTAGAGTTTGTAAAGACTTTTCTTCATATTTTCTAGCAGTTTTATAGTTTGTTATATTAACATATCTAATCCATTCTGTGTTAATTTTTGTGTATGTTGTAAGATAGGGTTCAGCTTAATTCTTTTCCATGTAGATAAGCAGTTTTCCAAGTACTGTTTGTTAGAAAGGTTGGCCTGCATATCTTGCATAAGCCTAACAAGCTTGTGTTGCCACTCTTAAGTGTTTCTGCCTTGGATGCTATTTGCAACTATTTTTTTTATTACAGTATCAGAAACCTCTTTTTTGGGTCATTATCTGAGGCTGTTTGAAGAAGCATAGTTATGTATTCCAGTGAATTCCATATTAATTCTTCATGTAAGAGTAGTTTTTAAAACTTGGAGAAGATAGTGTTTGAACTACTTGTACATCTTGGTGTTTTAGACTTGAAATAATCAGTATGTCTCAAAATTTTTTTAATATGCGCATCGTAGGTATGGATTGCATTTTTGTAGTTGATATTTTAATAATTTGTCCTTTGGTTACTTAATGATATTATAATTCATTATTTTAGCATTAAAAAATAAATGGAAACTTTAAAATGTAATGTACTTTGTGGGAATACTTTCTAGAATGATCAATGGGCCTTATTTTTCATTTAGCTTTAAAAATTCAAGTGCTTGGGGCAACTGGGTGTCTCAGTCATTGAGTTTTGTCTTTTGCTCAGGTCATGATCCCAGGGTCCTGGGATTGAGCCCCACCTCTCCCTCACTTGCTCAGCAGGAAGCCTGTTTCTCCCTCTCCTACTCTCTCTGCTTGTGTTCCCTCTCTTGCTGTCTCGCAGTCTCTGTCAAATAAATAAACAAGATCTTTTAAAAAAAAAAATCAAGTGCTTATTGTCTTCTGTTGAGCAGTTTATGTTAGTGATGTTTATGGTGGCAAGTAAATTAGAACTTAGTGTTTTTAATAATGATTAGTTTTTTCATGTATTAACGTTATTTGTGTTTTTAATATATACAAATAGATAAATGAATGACTTGTATATAATTAGTATATTATGTATTATTTTATATATATATATATATATTTTAAAGATTTTATTTATTTATTTGACAGAGAGAGAACACAAGTAGGAAGAGAGGCAGGCAGAGAGAGAGAGGAGGAAGCAGGCTTCCTGCTGAGCAGAGAGCCCGATGCGGGACTCGATCCCAGGACCCTGAGATCATGACCTGAGCCGAAGGCAGCGGCTTAACTCATTGAGCCACCCAGGCGCCCTGTATTATTATATTATACTATATTATTATTATATATTATAAGTATTGTTATATAATATAATATAAATTATTATTTATAATATAAATTATTAGCTAATATTAGCAAATATTGTGTATTATATAAAGTACATATTGTTATGCATTAACTGATTAGCAAATGATTGGTAATATTAGTATTTTTATCTAATACAGTTATTCAGGATATACTAGATTTAAATTTGTCTAGACAGAAATCTACATTGTGCATTATTTGATATAAGTAGTGCGCTATATTGTTAGTATTACATTTAATGAATGATTCTTCATATTTTACAATATATAGTATATATATTTAAATATATACTATATAGTATATATAGTTTTTAAAAGAATAGTATAATCAGTTCACAGATGAAATTGAAAACGGGTTTGTTTTAAAATTTTACTTATTTGAGAGAGAATGAGGCAGGAGGAAGGGTAGGGGATAGGGAGAAGCAGACTCCCTGCTGAGCAGGAGGTCTGACATGGGACTCGATCCCAGGAACCCAGGATGATGTTTAACTGATTGAGCCATCCAGATGCCCCAAACATGGGTCATTTGATACAGATGTGAGATTACAGCTTTAAACTGTCTTGAAATACAGTGATATGGAAGAATCAGTGAAAGCAAATATATTTTATTCTTTAAGATAATTCTCATAGAATTTTCTAGTTCCTGAATTTGAAGTTTCATTTTGAAATAATTTTTATTTATTTTTATTTTTTAAAAAAGATTTTATTTATTTATTTGACAGAGAGAAATCACAAGTAGATGGAGAGGCAGGTAGAGAGAGAGAGGGAAGCAGGCTCCCTGCCGAGCAGAGAGCCGGATGCGCGACTCGATCCCAGGACCCTGAGATCATGACCTGAGCCGAAGGCAAGGGGCTTAACCCACTGAGCCACCCAGGCGCCCCTCATTTTGAAATAATTTTTAAAAAGCCATTTATGTTCTTAAGGATACCGTTGGAATTTTCCATCTTTATATAATGAATTACAAAGCATGAGTCATTAAATATTTCTGTAACTTAATTTTTTGCTTGAATACTGAAATAGGTTTGTGTTTTCCATCTAATAGAAGTACTACACACAGGATAAATAAAGGTTTTTATCCCTTGCATTTTTCAGTTTTGGCTGTCTGGTGGGAATAAATAACTTGGTAACACTTTTCTTTCCATAATAGATTTTGAATGACAGTAATTTTATTTAGTTCATGATTATGTTTTAGTTGTGTAACATCTTTTCATTATTATATGTTAGATCTTACAGAGCCTAACATATAAAAGTTGATTTTACGTAGCTCTGAGCTTAATGTGTTAATATTTTTGCTTTTCTCTCACAGCATTTTCAGTTAGCTTTGATTGACTGTAATCCCTGTACTTTGTCCAGTGTTGAAAGTAAGTATTTCTAAGTATAATAAGTCTTTTATCTCTTTAGGAAATCATGACGATAAATACCTTTTCAAATCTACTGTATTTTTGTTTCTGTCTTTGAGTTGTTGAGAATAAGAGTGGAAGAACACAAGCCTGAGTCAAAGACTTTACGTGATTGATTTGGGTAGGTAGTGGTTTTAAAGATAATCAACACAATTACTTCCTTAAGAATAGAAATGTCTAGTTTCTAATTGAGTGGTATCACTAGTAGTGGTTGTTCAGCTATCTACGTTAGTGGAAAAATGATTTCTTTTCCTTCTGTTAATATTGTTGAGGATTTGAATATTCCTCAGAGCATGACTGTTTTTTGAAATTTTTGTGCTTGTAAAATTGGGAAGATCATAAGAATTCAAAGTAAAGTTAAAAACTGAACAGAAAATTTATTTTATTTTGTTAGTAAATCATAAATGTATTTTCTTTAGAAATAACAAATGAATGTGTACCATTAGTATTTTTGAGAATAGTTGATAGAAAAAATGTCATATATGATTTTATTTTGGAATAATATTCTAGTATAATAAGTAGTAAAAATTAAAGTTTAAATTTCAAGACCATTGTTGGCACCAATGTCCAAATTTCAGTGTGTATAATTGAAAAGTGCTAGGTTGAGCATTTTTTGTAGTTGTATTTTTATGCTATTCTGTCAAAGAACATTTAAGAATGAAATACCTTATAAAAGATAACACTGTATCTTACACAGTTGTGAACCAGAGACATGGAATCTGAGACTAAAATCTCGAGGAAGTTGAGATGGTATTTGGGTACAAGTTAGCTGAACTTTGCTTTCTTTACCATTTATTAGATTCATGTGAAGTTTGGGAAATTGAGATAGTGATTTTCCATGTCTCTCTACCTTATTTCTTTTTACCTATAGTCCAGTTTCCTTCCATTAATGATATAAGATGAGATTAGGAGTAACTGCACTTGGCAGAGTAAGGAGAGCTATCTTGGGAAAGGGCATCAAGAAAGAAAGAAATTGGAACATGTAAAATAAAAATTTTAGCCTTTAGATAAAGTATCTTCACCCATAAAATTTCTTAGCCTGTAAAATGAGCCTATGAAATAAAATATCTCTTTAATTACAGAATAAAATAACCTACAAAATGAAAATAACCTACAAATAGACTCTCTGTTAGTTGTTATTAATAGCTGTTAGTTGGTTTCTTTTTGTTTTGTTATTTTGTGATAGTATTTTGTCCTCTCTAGGGAAGACATCTTTATTCTTCATGAAAGGGGATTAACATGCAATGTGTAACCCTTTTTTGTACCAAAATGGTGTTTGATTTTAGAGTTAAGTACAGAATTTTGAGGAAAATTTCTTTTTTATGGAAAGGAATTCATGGATACCTAATGCAGTGTTCCCCAGCCTGGATATAGAGAAGTTACTAAAAGGGTGGGGAACTTCCTAACTGAGAGTTTTCCAGGCCTTTATAACCAGGCAAACTGAACCAGGATCTTTTTTTTTTTTCCTTTTAAGATTTGTTCATTTATTTTAGAACGAGAGAGAATGAGCGGCGGGTGGGGGAACAGATGGAGAGAGTCCTCAAGCAGACACCCTGCTGAGAGCATGGCGCTTGATCCCAGGATCATGACCTAACCTGAACCTTTACCAAGAATAGTAGCAACTGGGCCACTCAGGCACCGCTGAATCAGAATCTGTAAAAGCTAATCTAAAGAATTTGAATTTTTTCATGCTTCCTAGAATGAATTTTATCTTTGTGGTATTCAGTGAGAGAGAAAGTTTGAGGAAGGAGAAGAAAAGGAAAGAAAGACACCTCTTGGTACATTTCTTCCAGCAGATTTCATCACCACTGTGAGACTGTCCTTAAAAAAAAACAAAAAACAAATTCACATAAATAAATAATCTCTATATAATTTTGACAGGTTCTTCTACTTATAATCTAACTAACAAAGCAAGAAGAAAATAAATAATGTTTTTTCATTAACAAATGAAAACCATAAAATGCACAAAGCTAAATTTTAGTTAAATTTTGTGATCTTTATCGACTATTATGGTCTTCACTGAATCATAATCCTCCAATGATTGGGAATTGGGCAAGAGGCAGAGCTCCCAAAAAAGGGAAGCAAAATGTTCTACTTCATTTGATTTTTCACATGTATTTACTTCATAATCTTGCTTTTTAGGTGGTTTGACCTTTGTTTCTTTTTTATATTAAAGCTGCCTAATGCCAAAAGTACTCATTTCCCCATGTGTTACTTTTATTACACTGATCTATTACTTATAAGGAAGTACTTTTTTAGGATTTAATGTAAAGGTACAGCTTTTATATATTTAAAAAACATGGCTATTAAATAGTAACTTTATTTGTAAGGTGAAAGTTTGTGAATGTTGTGTTATGATATATACATTTAAAAGTTATATTTAGTTACTGTTGCTGATTTGAGCTTCATATAATATTTATGGTTGATTTTTAATGCTCCAAATACGTTAAAAGTTTTCTAGAGTTAATATTAAGTAATTAAAATTACATTTTAATTTAATAATGACTTCCAGTAATGTTTTCTTTATATGCTTTTGGTCTTTAGCAGATTTATTTTCATGTTATTTAAGTAAACACAAAAGACACACTCCTAAATAAAATTTATAATATTTAGTTTTAGCCTTTCCTTATATTTTACATTTTCTTTATTTTTATTACGTTATGTCAACTCTATTGTAATTAATTCTTTTCCATGATTTCATGTTGCAGTTCAGTTTCATATTGCCCACTTGTATGAAACCCAGGTAAGTGTTTTAACTAAACAACAAAATCTTACAACAAAATCCTCTTCATGCTCTAAGTGAAATGAATTTTATAAGGGAATTTCATGCTTTCATTAATCCATTTGATTGATTTCTCAGCATATACTCCTGCATATATTTAATATAATCATATGTATATATTTATACTTATTACATGTATTGCAATATTGCTTAGTGAAAAAGATATGAAGGTATTTGAGGTTTGTTTTCAATATGTGTATAGTGTTTGTACTACTTCCAACTCACTGTAATTTAATAAATTCTCCAGACACTCTGCTTGCTGAATACTAGAAACTGTCTTTTAATATGGTTTGTCTCTAAACTTAAATCAGTTGCATGCTGTGAAATGACTCTACTTCAGTTTTCTACCATCTGATATTAATGTATAATTTATTTTACAAAATGTGGATGTTTATTTTTTTATTTAAAATCAGTTAATTTACATATAGAATATTATTAGTTGCAGAGGTATAGTTTGGTGATTCATCAGTCCTGTGGGACATGAGTGCACATTACATCACATGCTCTCCTTAGTGTCCATCACCTATTTATCCCAGCCCCCAAACTCCCTCCAGCAACACTCAATTTGTTTCCTATGATTCAGTGTTTCTTATGGTTTGTCTCCCTCTCTGCTTTTGTCTTGTTTTATTTTTCTCTCCTTTCCTCTATGCTAATTCTGTTTTGTATCTTAAATTCCACATATTAGTGAAATCATAATGATAATTGTCTTTCTCTGATTGAGTTCTTTCCCTTTGCATAATGCCTTCTAGTTCCATACAGGATGTTGCAAATGACAAGATTTTGTGGTTTTTGTTTTGCTTTGTTTGTTTTGGATATTGAGTAATACTGCTGTATGTATGCCACATCTTTATCCATTCTTTTGTCTATGGACATTTGTGCCCTTTCCATGGTTTGGCTGTTGTGGACATTGTTGCTATAAACATTGGGTGCGTGTGCCCCTTCACATCACCACCAGTAGGTATTTACCCTAAAGATACAAATCTTCACAAAAAGATGCAAAAAGATACTTTACAAAAAAGATTTTTTATAAAGATTTGTATCTTTAGGGTAAGTAGTAGGTATTAGTGCAGTTGCTGGGGGGGTAGGGTAGCTTTATGTTAAATGTTCTGAGGAGCCTCCATATTGTTCCAGAATAGTTGTGCCAGCTTATGCTCCCACCAGCAATATAAGAGAGTTCCTCTTTCTCCACATCCTTGCCAACGACTGTGGTTTCCTGACTTGTTAACTTTGTTTGTGGATGTTTATAATAAGACATTATTTTAGAATAGTTTCCTGTGTTTTTGTGTAATACTGAAATGCCTTAAAACATCTTAATATTATTAGGCCACTTATAGTCGGCATGCCTTTCTTTTTAATCCTTTTAATGATATAACTAGAGTGTTTTCTAGTTTTTGCCTTTTCCAGAATGTTATATTTGGAAGCATAGCATATTTACCCTTTTCAGATGAGCTTTTTTCATTTAATGTGCATTTCAGTTTCCTTTATTTCTTCATGGCTTGATAGCTCAGTTCTGTTTATCTCTGAATAATATTTTATTCTTTGGATGGACTAAAGTTTATTAATACATTGACCCCATGAAGGATATCAAATTGTGGCAATTATGTATGAAGCTGTGAAAAGCATTTTGGCCCTTCATAAATGTCACTCATCCCCTCTATACCTAATATAATGAGACAAAGTTTTTCTCATGGAAAGGTACTGAATTTTGTGAAACCGTTTAAAATTTTGTCAGGTGCTGAATCTTTTAATTTTTTTCTGCATCAATACAGCCAACCATGTATTCCTTTCTAGTTCTTTCTTTTACTTAATCTCTGGTAACCCCCATTCTACCTTATATCTTTCAATTTGTGTATTCTAGATGCCTGCTACAAATAGAGTCATGCTGTATTTGTTTTTTTGTGTCTTGCTTGTTTCACCTACATCACCTTGAAGGTTATCCATGTCTAGCATGTATCAGAGCTTTGTTAGTATTTGTGGATGAATAATATATTTTGTTTCCCCTTGTGGGTGAATGCAGGTTAATTTTACCTTGAGGCAGTTGTAAGTAATGCTGCTATAAAAATTGGAGTACAAATATCTGAAACACTGTTTTCAGTGCTTCTACGTATATACCTGCTAGAATTGCTGGGTCAAATGATAAGTTTATGTTTAGATATTTTGAGAATCCACAGTGACCAAACCATTTTATATTTCTGTGCGCACAGCATACAGCATTACACAGTGTTCATATTTCTCCCCATCCTGCCTGGTTATTTTCTGTATTTTTACCTGCATTATGGTTTTGAAATTACATTTTATTGTAATACTGATTTTCATTTCCAGTTAACTATTTTTTTTAACTTTTTTTTTTTTTAACTATTGGTTTTGATGGTTATTTCATGTGCTTATTGGGCAAGTGCATGGAGAAATGTTTACTCAAGTCCTGTGACAATTTGTGATGGGGTTAATTTTTTGTTGTTGTTGTTGTTGTTGTTGAGTTGTTAGGAATTCTTTATATCCCCTGAACATTGATCCATTGAGATATGTTATTTGCAAATATTTTCTCCCCTTCTGTATATTTTTGATCACTTTTGGGATTTGCACCATCCTCATAGTAACCTTTTCATTTACAAAAGTTTTAATATATTTTAATAAAGTCCAATTTATCAATGTTGTCTATAGTTTTGTCATAAATATAAATGTAAAATCTGAAGTCATAAAGACTTTCCATTCTGTTTTCTTCTAAGAGTTTATAGTTCTATCTCTTACATATATGACTTGAATTCATTTTTAGTTTATTTTTCCTTTCTTTTCTTTTTTTTTTTCCAGAGTGAGTGAAAGCAAGCAGAAGCAGGGGAGGTGTAGAGGGAGGGAGAGATAAAGAGGGAGAGACCCTGAGATCATGAACTGAGCCAAAGTCAAGAGTCAGACACTTAACCATTGATCCAACCGGGCGCTCCATTTTTAGTTTATTTTTCTAAGGTGTAAGAAAAGTGGCAACTTACTAATTTCCATGTGGATATTGAGTTCACAACTTGTTGAAAAACCTTCCTTTCTCCATTGAATGCTCTTGGCACCCCCGTAGAGAATCAGTTTACCTGATATTGTGAATTTATTTCTAGGGTCTAAAGTCTGTTCCATTTGTCTGTTTGTGGGTGCATTGTTATTCTGATACCATACTGTTTTGATTATTATCGTTTTGTTATCTTTTGAAAGCAAAAGATAAAACACAGGAATTTGGGGCACCTGGGTGGCTCAGTGGGTTAAAACCTCTGCCTTCGGCTCAGGTCATGATCCCAGGGTCCTGGGATCGAGCCCCGCTCAGCAGGGAGCCTGCTTCCTCCTCCCTCTCTCTCTGCTCACCTCTCTGCCTACTTGTGATCTCTGTCAAATAAAATCTTAAAAAAAAAAACCACACAGGAATTTATGAAAGAAAGTTAAGTTTTAAACTCAGGATGTGTAAGTCTTCCAATTTTTGTTTGTTTTCCCGAGTTAGTTTGACTTTGAGGTCAAACTCCATATGGTTTTAGGAGGTATTTAAAAAAGAAATCTCTTTAGTAAGTGCCATAATCTTTTGTTAGGGATTGCAGTGAATCTGTAAATTGCTTTATGAGGTGTTGTCATTTTAATATTAAGAATTTCAAACTACGAATACAGTATTTCTTTCCACTTACGTCTGGTTGTTTGAACACTTCAGCAGTATTATTTACAGTTTATTGTGCTAAAAAACTTAACATGAGACCTACCCTGTTTATATTATAAGTGTACAGTGCGCTACTGTTGACTGTTTGTGCACTCATATAGATCTAATAACCAGAGCATATTTAATTTTCTAAACTGCATTCTTTTCCATTGATAAATAATTCCCTATGACTACTTTATTTCAGCCCATCAGTCATCATTCCATTTTTGAGTCTATGAATTTGACTATTTTGTGTATCTAATATAAATGTAATCATGCAGTATTTGTCTATGGTTTATTTCACGTACCATAATGTCTTATGTAAATAGAACCCTCAGTAGTAAAATTCTTTTTAAGTAAATTTAAGGAGATGAGAGATTTGTATACTGAGAGTAAAAAACATTGATGTAAGAAGACTAGCAAATAGAAAAATATCCTGTGTTTATTGTTTGGAAACTATTATTAAATTGTACACATGGTTTTCACTCACTTCTGTGGGTTTTTGTTAATGAATTCAAAATTGGTTTACAGATTACCTTCCATTTCTATGAAAATCTCAATAGAATTTTTTAAAGCTGTAGGAAGAGTGATTTTCTAATTCCATTGGAACTTAAGATAAAGATCAAAAATATCTCTTGAGAAAGAACAAAGCTGAAAATACCACATTTCTTGATTTTAGATACAAAGCACCGAAAACAATATGTTCTTAGTGTACCACTGAAGCAGAATAGAGAGCCCTGGGTAAATCTAGAGATCTGTGGATATTTGACAGAAGTGCCAAGAATACATAGTGAAGAGAATGGGGTGATTCAACAGTTCGTGTTAGGGAAATTGAATGTCTGTATGTAGAAGACTAAAATTGAAACCCTGTTTTGAACCCTTTTACACAGATGTCAACCCAAAGTGTGCTAAATCCTTAAAAAGAAGGTGGAACTAAATCTGTAGAACTCTTAGATGAATACTTCTAAGAGCTGCTTTTAAGAGCTTCACGATCCTGGTCTTGGCAGTGGTATTGTGCATATGATACCAGAAGCACAGGTAACAAAACAAAATCAGTTGTTAAGCCACATCAAATTATTATTATTTTTTTAAGATTTTAAAATTATTTTAAGATTTTTTTTATTTAAAAGACTTTAAAATCTTAAAAGAAAATAATTTGATGTGGCCTAACAACTGAGAGAGTGAGAGAGGGCAAGGAGTTGGGAGGAGAGGAGAAGCAGGCTCCCTACTGAGCGGGGAGCCCAATGTGGGACTCGATCCAGTACTGGGGGATCATGATCTGTGCTGAAGGCAGGTGCTTAATCCACTGAGCCACCCAGGTTCCTAGGACCACATTAGATTAAAAGGCTGCCAGGGTGGCTCAGTCGCTTAAGCTCCTGACTCTTGAGTTTGGCTCAGGTCATGATCTCAAAATTGTGATATTGATCCAGCTTTGGGCTTTGCACTCTGGATGGGGAGGATGGTCTGCTTGAGATTCTTTGCCTCTGCATATCCCCCTGCTTGTGTTTAAGATTCTTTTCCTTCTGCCATCCCCCTGCTTGTGCGTGCATGTGCATTCTTTTTCCTCTCAAATAAATAAATTTTTTTTTAAAAACTCGTTTACATAGCAAAAGAAATAATCCACAGAGTGATAAGATAGGTAACAGAATAGGAGAAAATATTTGCAAGCCATTTAATACAATAAGGGATTAATCTTGCAAATATATTAAGAATAAATACAACTCAACAGCAGAAGAAATCTAGTAACTGGGTTTTAAAATGGGTTAAGTATTTTCATAGAAATTTCTCTGTGGAAAACGTGTAATGAAACAATGCTTACTGGCACTAGTCAGGGAAATTTAAATAAAAACCATAGTGAGGTATCATTTAAATCTGTGTGGACATTATAATAAAAAACTAAAAGCAAATGTTGGCTAGGATGGAGAGTAATTGGAACGTGGTACGCTGTTGGGATGGCAAAAATGGGGTAGAAAACCAGTATATAAAGATGAAATAATAATATAATATTTATATATTTATAATAATATAAATAATAATATGAAAACCAGTATATAAGATTTCTTCAAAAAAGCTACCGCAGGATACAATAATCTCACTTTTGAGATTTATCCAGAAGATTTGCAATCAGAATTTCAAAGAGATATTTGCAATCCTGTGTTCACTGTAGCACTATTCCTAATAGCCAGTGTGGGAACAGTTATTGACTGCTAAATATAATGTTCTTTCACAAATGAACGGAGCAAGAAAATTTGGTGTTCTATACATGTCTTTCATATTCTCAGTAAATTTTTCTGAAAAGTTTTTTGAAGATTTTATTTATTTATTTATTTAACAGAGGATGCAGGTAGGCAGAGAGAGAGGGGAAAGCAGGCTGCCTCCCGAGGACTCTCAGATCATGACCTGAGCCGAAGGCAGAGGCATTAGCCATTACTGAGCCACCCAGGCGCCCCTAAATTTTTTTTTTTAAGTAGAATTGTTTTCTGAATTTCATTTTTGGGTCATTCTTTACCTAGTGGGAAGTGTGCAACTGATATTTGGTTATTAATTTTATATCCTGTAACTGATAAATTTGACTTGGGTTTTTTGTGGGGAAGTCTTTATCAATGTATGTATGGGCATCTTTGTGGATGTAGAGTTGGTGTCTGTATATCTGTACATACACCTATGATAGAAATAAAAACTGATTTTTTTTCTTTTAAGATTATTGTTTTTGGTCAGGGAAGAAACTCAGAATTATTAGCTTCCGTGTATACATTTATTTGAATTAGTCATTTTGCTCTGCTCATTTAATACTAATATGCCTGAAATGACATTTTTATCCTTTTATTATGCTTACAAAATGACATTGCTTTACCAAGTACATTCAAGATACAATGCTTTAACTGATGAATCTCTAAACTCTGCCTCTGATACTAATAATACATTAATATGTTGATTAATTGAATTTAAAGTTTTAAAATGATGGTGTTTTGTAATTTTCTGTTAGTTTTTCCTGTTATGGAGGAGTTTTATTAAACATGAACACGCTAATAGTAATAGAGTTTAGTCTTACTAGTACTTTTTTGGGAGAACTGTGGCCGTGGACTCACTTAGAAATTTACCTGTACCTTAAGTATCATGAACATTATTTGTATCATAACTGAGGACAAGGGTTAGGTCTTTAACCATGTGTATGTGTTTTTCAAGAATATTTTCAACAAGAGAGATGTATAAAGATAAAATGTTACCTACATTCCTCTTGTGTTAGGTTTTGTAAAACACAGTAGTACTTAAATATATTTGCTTTATACTTTGAATCTTTGAAAGTTTCCCCAGTTAGTTATACATTTGCTAATAGAATATTTGTACAAACAAACAAACAAAAACTTGTACAGCTTTGTGAGTGTTATATAATGTATAAGGTTGAAATTAACTCTCTTTGTAATTGTTGGGATATAGCAGAGTTTTTAAATGTATTTTGTTGACACCCTGTCATATTGAAAGTTAATTTTATCAGCTCTTAGTTGTTCTGCAACATAGCTGTCCAGGGTTGAAGAAATATTCCATTAATAATTTACTTTGTATATTCAATTATTTCTTTTATTACAGAAACTTTGTATTATCTAAATTCATATAGTACAGATTCTTTATAGCATACATTTTAGTGCTCTTATTGTTTCAATACTTGAAAAGCTAATTAAATCATGTCATCAATTCCTTATTAAAATCTTTATTTTTATTTAAAGATTTATCCTTTTTTCTTTGACTTCTTTTCTACTTTAGAGGAAATATCATTCTGCAAAAGAAGCCTATGAACAACTGTTACAGACAGAAAACCTACCTGTACAAGTAAAAGCAATTGTTTTACAACAGTTAGGTATATAAAAATTTATTTTCTACTATAGATTCCTTTAATTACAGATGTTCGGGTGTTTAGTGGGTGCGATTGGAACTCTTCTGCATTAACAGTCCCTTTTTATTTGAAATTATTCATTAAGATTAATGATAACGTGTGTTAATTTGAGATTTTATTTAAAATACTTTATATTGTAAGTGTTCTTCTATAACTATTATTCCCTTTCTTCTTCTGTCCAGAATTTATTTATACCCACTATCTAACACAGTCCATCTCAAAAACCTATCAAACTTCAGTGCTTCAGTGCAACTAGTCTTTCTAAACTCTTAGTATTAACCTCTTGTACTTGATCTCTGGAGTAAGTTTGGTTACTTTCATGTGCATACCGCTTTATGAAGTTAATAAATTGACATCTTTCACACAGCTTCTGAGTGGCTGTTGTGCTTCTTTTCATAGACTTACTCACAATATGAATTAGTGGAACTATGGCATCTAAAAATTATAGAATATTTCACTCTGTACGGTCTATAGCATTTCTTAAAATTTTATGCTTTTCATAAGAAAATCTAATGTTTAATGTGAAGTTAACATTGTTATTTCTTAGAAGATAATAATGAATATTCCTTAGTAATTCATATTATTAGTTACTCATCATGTCTGTTTTATATTTTGGTTAGAGTTTGTATTTGTTTTCACTGTCCCTATTCGGTTTTGAACAAATAATTCTAAATTTCAATGAAGTTTGTTGATATTATGGGTATATGCATAATGTCATTTTATTATTCTTTCTGTGTCAAAGTAATTAAGCATAGTTTTCCCTTAGTGTGGTATTTTTGCAAAGGCAATTTTATACACTTATTTAGACTCAAAACTAAAACACTGGTTTCTTTTGTCTTAAATGTAAATTTAATATATTTTGTCATGTTCTGGTTTTTCCATTATCTCTCTTTTTCTGTTTCTGTAATTCTGAACCTGTTTATTAAGCAGGCACTCTGTACTGCTCTTACTGCTCTTCGAACTCATTATTCATTAGTTTTTCATAAACCTTGGAGAGTGTTTATTGTTTTTGTTTTTGGTTAAATACTGTATTTAGAATGTTGATGAAAATACCCAGTATTAATAAGAAACAGAGCCTAACTCTCTAAGATTTTTAAAAATTATTTAGCTGATGTATCTTTTTTGATTATGTAAGCTTTTATATATTTATTCCTTAGATATCAGTATTGGCTTGCTACTTGTTTTAATATTCAAAGGAAAAGTAAATTAATCATCTTTATAATTTTGGTGTATAGGATGGGATTTTTAGAAAAATTAAATTTGGAAAAGGAAAATCCAGGGCTACTAATTTAGTGTCAGTGCTTTGCCCTAAATAAATTAAATTTCTCTCAGCTTTTTAAGAGCCCTGAGTGGCATTGACTGTAACTTTTTGAGTGAGGTAGACTTTCCTATAGCTATCTTTGGTAGTTTTAAATTTGGGGGAAGTTTGAAACCTGATTATAAAATGTACAGAAGGGATTTTATTTGTGTTTTTCATGGTATTCTTAAGTGGAAAAATAGTTGGATCTTGGGTAAATGCTTATAATTTTTAAATTATAGGATGGATGCATCATAATGTGGATTTACTGGGAGACAAGGCCACCAAGGAAAGTTATGCGATTCAGTATCTCCAGAAGTCTTTGGAGGCAGATCCTAATTCTGGCCAGTCTTGGTATTTTCTTGGAAGGTGAGATTAGACATTTGAATTGTGTGGCGTAGAGTTAATTTATAATTTAAAATGTTAGTTTATATAATATCTGCTTTTTATTATAAATACATGATAGCCGATTCTTGATTGGTAAAATTGGATCACTCTAAATTTGATGCTTTTAGTGAGAAATTCTTACTTTGCTTATCAGTTTTTATTTTTACCTTGTTTTTATGGTCCTTGCATTACGGTTAGTTTTTGAAGTATTAAACAGTTTTCAAGAGACATCAGATACTTTTTTTTAAGATTTTATTTATTTATTTGACAGAGAGAGATCACAAGTAGGCAGAGAGACAGGCAGAGAGAGAGAGGAGGAAGCAGGCTCCCTGCTGAGCAGAGAGCCCGATGCGGGACTCGATCCCAGGACCCCGAGATCATGACCTTAGCCGAAGGCAGCAGCTTAACCCACTGAGCCACCCAGGCACCTGAGACATCAGATACTAATCAGTAATAGTGTTTTTCAATTCCATATTTAATTTTGTCCCCTTTGTTATTCCTGTCATTTTTAATGTATTTAGTTGATGTTTCATTTTTATCCTCCCTGATAACCTATGGTAAAATTCATTTGAATAGTTTGAGGTATCAATTTTCATTTCACATAAATGAAAATATTAGATTTGTCAGGTTGATTTTCTCAGAGTTACATACTTAATTGTCTCACTTTGATTTAATTATAAATTTCACCTGATTCTTTTTCTTTCTTTCTTTATTATTATTATTATTATTATTATTTTTTTTTTTTTTTTTTTAAAGATTTTACTTATTGGGTGCCTGAGTGGCTCAGTTTGTTTAGCATCTGTCTGACTCAGGTAATTTTCCCAGGGTTCTGGGATCAAGCCCCACATTGGGCTCCCTGCTGAGGAGCCTACTTCTCCTTCTTCTAGTTCTCCCTCCCCCTGCCCCTCCTGCTTGTGCTTTCCCTCTGTCCAATAAATAAATAAAATCTTTTTTTTTTTTAAAGATTAAAAAAATGTTTTTAAACAATTTTTTAAAAAATAGATTTTACTGGGCGCCTGGGTGGCTCAGTGGGTTGGGCCGCTGCCTTTGGCTCGAGTCATGATCTCAGGGTCCTGGGATCGAGTCCCGCGTCGGGCTCTCTGCTCAGCAGGAAGCCTGCTTCCTCCTCTCTCTCTGCCTGCCTCTCTGCCTACTTGTGATCTCTCTCTGTCAAATAAATAAATAAAAAAAAAATAAATTTTACTTATTTGAGAGAGTGCACAAGTGGTGGGGAGGGGCAGAGGGAAAGGGAAGGGCAGAGGGAAAGGAAGGAGCCAGCTTGCCAATAAGCAGGGAACCTGATGTAGGGCTAGCCAGGACTCTAAGATCGTGACCTTAGGTGAAGGCAGATGCTTAACTAACAGAATGATCAGGTGCCCCTCATCTGATTCTTTTTTATACATGGAGCACTTTGAGAAACTTCATCATGAAATCTAATTCAGATTTAGTTTTTATTTGTTTGTTTTAAAGATTTTATTTATTTATTTGACAGAGATCACAAGTAGGTAGAGAGGCAAGGCAGAGAGAGAGGAGGAAGCAGGCTCCCTGCCAAGCAGAGAGCCTGATACGGGACTTGATCCCAGGACCTTGAGAATGACCTGAGCTGAAGGCAGAGGTTTAACCCACTGATCCACCCAGGCGCCCTAGATTTAGTGGGGTTTTTTTGTTTTTTTTTGTTTGTTTGTTTTTGTTTTTGTTTTTGTTTTTTTAAGATTTTATTTATTTATTTGACAGAGAGAAATCACAAGTAGATGGAGAGGCAGGCAGAGAGAGAGAGGGAAGCAGGCTCCCTGCTGAGCAGAGAGCCCGATGCGGGACTCGATCCCAGGACCCTGAGATCATGACCTGAGCCGAAGGCAGCGGCTTAACCCACTGAGCCACCCAGGTGCCCCGGTTTTTTTGTTTTTAAGATTTATATTTTTATTTGACAGAGAGAGCGATGAAATTTGACTTCTAATGGTTTTTTGGGTTAGTACTGTTACTACTCTAGATTTTAGGAGTGGAAATAATTTGATAAAGGATAAGAATCTGTAGCATAATATGCACTATGCATAGCTTTTTAATATAAGAAGTTATAATTCTTTAATTACAAATATAAACAATTTAAAATGAAATATATTTGAAATTAACATTTAAATAATGATGTACTTCTCTATGTAATTGAGAACAGTATTCCACAGAGGGCTTTGCCCATAGATACCTGATATTAAAACATGGACCTGTGCTTTATTTTTAACATTATGGATAAAATTATCTGACTGTGCAGAACATTTTCTTGACTTCTCAAATAGAAGATATTAATCTTTTGTGGGCTCAGGATTATCATTTCAAACAGTAATTATTTTCAGTCTTACTTTTTTCTGTGATTTCTATAGTTTTGCTTTTTTGCTCTCATCTGCTGTCTACTAATGTATTATTTTAATTGGCTTTATTGCTACAGAAATAAGTTTGCAAAAATATATTCTGAAATTCATTAAAGCCTTGAGAATCTCATTGTCAGTAGAATTCATAGAGAAATACTATTGACACTAGTATTTCAGAGACTTTCATTTGTTAACTACTGCTTCAAGAATGTGTTGCGTATTGTTGCTTATTGCTTGGTGTATGGCTGTAAAAGTGAGATGGTGGGCATCTGTATGGGTCTTTCGAATGTGTGTCTCCCTTTCCCGACTCTGGTTGTGATCCTGGGATTCAGGGATTCCCTGTTTAGCGGAGAGCCCACCTCTCCCTATTCCTCTGCAGCTTCCCATGCCTGTGCACTCTGTCTCTCTCAAGTAAATAAAAATACACCCCCCCCCCCAATAAAAAGGTGAGATGGTGATATCGTAATATGGTTATTTTACACATAGGGAAAATGAGTCCAGAGAAGTAAACTGGTTTCCTTAAGTAATATCACAGAAAAGTAGTAAATGTCACAGAAAGAGCTGGAACTGCAGAGGTGTAACTGAAGTTTACTTGGTGCTCCTTTTATTACAGGTCGGTCAACCTTAAAGGAACCTAAACAAGTTGTATTAGGGGTACAGTTGTTTTGACTGGACTTAGACTTGGGTATATTGACATTCTCTCGTGACTTTTTAAAAAGGGGGCATGAAAATGCTGGTTTCAGAAATTATTTCTTACTTCTCCTGGCGTTTAGGTGAATGTGTTAGATAATCTGAAATTTTGTTTTGTTTAAAAATACACTTTTCTAATGCTATGCACATCATCTCTGATGTCTGTCCCTGTTTCCAGTTACTGCTAACTCCCTTTTTAATTCTCTGTCCACCAGAGATTTTATGCACTCTCTAAAATGACTCTGTCTGTTTCCTTTACTGGTGTTTCTTCTGTCTGTCAGCCCACAAATTAGTCATCTTTCATATTTATTTCTCCTCACTTCTTACAGGCATCCTATTCTTAGGCCTCTTTTCATTTGGGTGAATTGCAAATTAAGATTTGAAAGTCTTAAGGTTCTGAACTTGTTTCATATCCACTTATGTTTCCTGAACATTAGAAATGTACACACCAAAATATCTTTTAAAACCTCGTTTATTGGGGCACTTGGGAGACTCAGTTGGTTAAGCATCTTCCTTCGGCTCAGATCATGATCTTAGATTCTGGGATTAATCTCCAAATCAGGCTCCCTGCTCAGCTGGGAGTCTGCTTCTCCCTCTTTCCCCTGCTTGTGCTCTCTCCCTATCTGTCTCTCTCTCTCAAATAAATGAAAGAAAAAATTTTTTTAATGTTTTATTTATTTGAGAGGGAGAGAGAGAGGGAGAAGCAAACTTTCCACTGAGCAGGGATCCTGACGAGTGGGGAGACTTGATCCTGGGACTCTGGAGCTAAAGGCAGTTACTCAAGCAACTGAGCCATCCAGGCACCCCAATAAAAATCCTTTTAAAAAGTAAATAAAAGCTCATTTATCATATTCTTTCTTAGACTTGCTACTTTATTCATTTTTTACTTTATTTTTCACAATAATTTACTTTTTTTTTTTAAAGATTTTATTTATTTATTTGACAGACAGATCACAAGTAGGCAGAGAGGCAGGTAGGTAGAGGAGGAAGCAGGCTGATCAAGTTGATCAAAGTTGGATTTAAATTTTCCATTTGTAGACTAACATTTGTTTATATGAAATGCCTTTTATCATTTCTACTATAATCTGATTCCTAACCATTTGGGTTACATGAATTAAAATTTAAATCAGTAATAGTAGTGTTCTTCCTACACTGGCTGTACAGTTAAAGGTAATAAAACATTTCTTGCTATTTTGTATCCTACAAAGCCATAAGAAGTAATATTACCCAAAAAGTTCCTTTTTGGAAACATGTATTTAAATAATTTCTGCATCTTAAGAAAACAAATGGAAAAACAAAATTACTTGGGCACCTGGGTGGCTCAGTGGGTAGCCTCTGCCTGTGGCTCAAGTCATGATCCCAGGGTCCTGGAATGGAGACCCCATCAAACTGCAGGCTCTATGGGCAGCTGGCTTCTTCCTCTCCATCACTTGTCTCTCTTGACTCATGTCCCTCTCTCCCAAATAAATAAATATAATATTTTTAGAAGAAAAAACTTGAAGTTCTTGGGGCTCTTGGGTGGCTTAGTTGGTTGACGTCTGGCTCTTGATTTTGGCTTAGGTCATGGTCTCTGGGTCCTGGGATGAAGCCCCACCTCAGGCTCCTGGCGCGATGGGGAGCCTGCTTCCCCCGCTCTCTCTGCCTGCCTCTCTGCCTACTTGTGATCTCTCTCTCTCTGTCAAATAATAAATAAAATCTTTAAAAAATAAATAAAAACAAATAAATAAAATCTTTTAAAAAAATAAAAACAAAATTACCTGTTGGGTATTTTCTACAGTCTAAATTTTTTTTTTCCAACACCTAACCTATTGAAAAGTTTTTCTTTGATTCATTTTATATAAAGTTATGTGGCTTGGGGTTTTATTTGCTGTTGTTTTTTTATTTTGTTTTGTTCTTGGTTAGTTGGTTGTTTGATAAAGTCCCCATATACTGCTCTTTGCTTTTAATATTTTTAATATAACTGCTTTTTAAAAAACAGGATTAAAATGTAAGTTATTTAAAGTACCTAAATTGGGTGCCAGGGTGGCTCAGTCAGTTAAGTGTTTGACTCCTGATCTTAGCTCAGGGTCATCAAGTCAAGCCCCACTTGATTTATTTTAAAAAAATAATAAAATAAAATACCTATTAAATTAGATAATTAAGATGGTTAATGCTGTTTTTCACATTCAGTTTGCTCAGTATTATTTGAAATTTTCATGAATTAAGGAATATTTGTTCTGAGTGGTATAAGTTTATAAAGAATACAGACTGTTACCAATTTTTTTTATTTATCCTTTAATCTTCATCTAAAGGAAACCTGAATACCAACTGTATATAGAGACCTGTGTGCTTTACTCTTGAATATTATGGCATTGAACAAATTGGTAATGATTTCAGTAGAGTTCGTTATAACGTGTTAACACTTAGAGGAAAGTTCATTTAATAGCGAATTACAATGTATATTATAATTACATATTTTTGTGTATTTAAGCATGTATGTACACATACATATATAGTAGCCTTTTAGGTTTCTTTTGTTTCTATATATACATCATTTTGACAATAAGTGTAGTTAACTTAAATATCAATGGAATACCGTGTATGTATATGTATATAGACAAACATGTGCGTGCGCGCCCTTGCGCAACACATACGTACACACACACACACACACATCCCCGTTTGTCTATACCCATACCCAAATGTGCATAATTTTTTTCTCTGTTTCAGGTGTTATTCAAGTATTGGGAAAGTTCAGGATGCCTTTATATCTTATAGGCAATCTATTGATAAATCAGAAGCAAGTGCAGATACCTGGTGTTCCATAGGGTAAGCTTTCTGTATATAGAATTAATAGTATTTTCATAGATACACAAGTTCATTTTTAACATATGTAACGTACTGTGTATTACTATTACACTCTGTTTCAAACAGCTTATTCTTTCTCTTTTCAGTGTGCTTTATCAGCAGCAAAATCAACCTATGGATGCTTTACAGGCATATATTTGTGCTGTACAGTTGGATCATGGGCATGCAGCAGCCTGGATGGACCTAGGCACTCTCTATGAATCCTGCAACCAACCTCAGGATGCCATCAAATGCTACTTAAATGCAACTAGAAGCAAAAGTTGTAATAATATCTCTACACTTGCAGGAAGAATTAAAGTTTTACAGGTAAAAAATTGAGATAGCTTATTTTAAAAGACTTTCCCATATGATAACTGTTATGAGGAGGGTGGCTGCAAAGTGTGCCTATTTCTTTTGTTTTCATGTCAGTAACTTTTTTACATAATTTTTAATATTTTGTGATATTTTACTTTTCATTTAAAGTAAATGATGCAGTGCTTATGGTGTTCTTTTGCACATTTACTTCATTGATACACATTAATTTGCATGATTTTTCTGTGTGCTATCTACATCTTTAAGTCATAGCATTTTAGAGAAAAGAACACATCGTTTTCCACTCTTGATTGAAATTTCCTGTGAGATTTCTGAAAAAGAGAAAGTGGTTTTGTTCTGACTCACATGAGTATATTCTAGTTGCCCTTTTTATATGGAACATATAAAACCCCCAAATTTAGACTCTATTTTCTGTAAGAAATAAATACTTGTAACATTGAGGAAGATTTACTGGACTTGCTCTTACTCAAGTAGGCCTGTGTTAAATTTGCTTTTTACATAATTTTTCCTAGGCTCAGTTGTGTAACCTTCCACAAGGTAGTCTACAGAATAAAACTAAATTACTTCCTAGTATTGAGGAGGCATGGAGCCTACCAATACCCGCAGAGCTTACCTCCAGGCAGGGTGCCATGAACACAACACAGCAGGTGAGAAGTTGGGTTATCTTTGTAGGTGCCCAGCTTTAAGGGTTCTTTGCAATCTGTAGTGCTCAAAATTCTATTACTAAGTATATGATTGGCTTTTTTGTTTTTTAAATAAAAATTCTTCCAAATTATATGCAACGGATTTTATATCAAAATAAAACTTCCTTTGGGGCACTTGGCTGGCTCAGTCAAAAGAGCATGCGACAACTGCTCTTTGGGGCCGTGAGTTCCAGCACCACAATTGGTGCAGAGATGACTAAAAAAAATAAATAAATTTTATAAAGTAAAAATAAAACTTACTCTAAAATGGGAAGAAAGTTGGGGTACCGATTTCAAAACTTTTATATATTCTCATAAATTCAAAAGGGTTTTTTCTTAAAGGGACTATTATACAGTGGTATATTAAAAATGAAAGTTCTTCAAATGAAGGTACACATTCCTCCATTAATGATTCATTCAGTTTAATTTTTATCACTATCTGTGATGTCCACATAACTTTAAAAAGTATGCAGCTTATACTTTTTTTAGGATGGATTATGAATATATGGAACCATATTTTTTGTCTTCTGTGATCCGTAGGCTTACAAAGCTCATCACCCAAACACTGAACCTGTTTTAGGCCTCAGTCAAATACCACTTTCACAGCAATCCTTGCCAGTGCATATGATTACTTCTAGCCAAGTAGATGGCCCATCCAGTCCTGCCAAGAAGAAAAGAACATCTAGTCCAACAAAGGTATATATGTATACTTAGAGATATGGAAAATCCCAATCAAAAGTGAAACACTGTGTCTGTGAAATTTTGCCTGTCATGTGTTTTCAACTTGTGTACATCAGAGAGTGAAAGATTTTCAGTTTTCCTGTTACCTAGACAGCATTTTATATACCAGTTATGTAAGCATCATTTAAATTTAGAAGGAAGTGATAGATACTTCAACAAGTAATTTTATTCATTTCTTACTTTTATAAACTTAACACACTTTTATCCCACTTAATGGGCAGCTTTTTAGCTGTTCGAGACATGATTTACATAAGAGGCTTTTTAGGTGGAGGTAAAGAAGAGCATATGTTTCAAGTTAGAAAGCTTTCAAATTGATTATACATTTTAAGTTATTTTTTAAATAATTTAAACAGATAAGTCCTGTATATGTATAAGTGTTCCAGTTACAGTCATTAATGTCTCACTTGTCATAACTATTAATGTATGAATTTAACTAAATACTCCTTAATTTCTTTAAATAAACTTTCCTCAGAATAGTTCTGAGAACGGGAATAGAACTGTTTCACTTAATCCAGTACAACTGCAAGTTCATTCATGGTATTTGACACCACAGAAATTACAGGTATGAAACACATATTTATCTGTCATCTATCTATCTATCTGTGTATAGGTTTGTGTATATAATTTTTTTGTTGTTGTTTAAAAAAAAAAATTCCAGGTAGTTTTGGGGCGCCAGGCTGGCTCATTTGTTAAGCATCTGCCTTCAGCTCAAGTCATGATCTCAGGGCCCTGGCTGGAATTGAGCACCGGGTCAGACTCTTTGCTCAGCAGAGAGTCTGCTTCTCCTTCCTAATCTCCTTCTCTGCTCTCTCTCTCTCTCTCTCTCAAATAAATAAACAAAATCTTAAAAAAAAAAAATTCCAGGTGGTTTTAACATACAGAGTTTCAGGTTTACAATATAGAAACTCAGCAGTTTCATAAAGCACCCTGTGCTCATCGTAACTGCAAACTTTAATCTCCATAATCTAACTTGTTCCCTCATGGATAATCATCAATTAGTTTATAATTAAAAATCAGTTTCTTAATTTGTCTCTCATATTTTTCTTCTTGGGTTATTTGTTTTCTTAAATTCCATGTGAGTGAAATCATATATTTCTTTCTCTTACTGACTTATTTCACTTAGCCTAGTAGGCTCTAGCTTCATGCACGTTGTTGGAGATGGCAAGATTTTTTTTAATGGCCAAATTCCATTGTATATATACCATATCTTCTTTATTCATCAGTTGATGGACAGTTGAGCTGCCTCTATATTGTTGCTATTATAAATAATGCTGCTATAAAAATAGGGATGCATGTATCCTTTAAATTAGTATTTTCATACTGTTTTTTGTTTTGATTTCATACTTTTTGTGTAAATACCCAATAGTATGCTGAATCATAAGGTAGCTTTATTTTTAACTATTTGATGCACTTCAGTAATGTTTTCCAGTGTGGCTGCACCAGTGTGATATAGGGCAGTTCTTTGCATCTGCAATCCTCCCTGACACTTGTTTTCTTGTGCTTTTTATTTCAGCATTCCTACAGCTGAGGGTAATTTTTCATTGTGGTTTTAATTTGTATTTCTCTGACCATGAGTGATGTTGAATATCTTTCATATATCTTTTGACCATCTTGATGTCTTTGGAAAAATGCCTGTTCGTGTTTTCTGCCTTTTTCTTCACTAGATTTTTTGGTTTTGGGGTTGTTGAGTTTGAGAAGTTCTTTTTAAACATTTTGGTTACTATCCCTTTGGCAGATATGTCATTTTCAGATACCTTCTCCCATTTGGTCAATTGCCTTTTAGTTTTGTTGATTTTTTTCCTTCACTCTGCAGGAGATTTTTATCCTGATGAAGTCCCTGTAGTTCATTTTTACTTTCATTTCCCTTGCCTTATGAGACATACATATTGGGAAGTTGCTATGGCCGATATCAAAGAGTTATTATTATTGTCTGGTGGTGTCTAGGTAGTAGAGTCGAGTGTCCCAAATCTTGTTTTGGGTCAGGTTATGATATTAGGGTTTTGGGCTCAAGCTCTGTGTCAGTGTCTGTGCTCAGTGCAGAATCTGCTTCAGACTCTCTCCCTCTTCTAGTACCCCTCCCTGATATGTGCTTACTCTGTGTCTAAAGAAAAAAAAATCTTGAAAAAAGAAAAAAAAAGGTTACTGTCTGTGCTCTCTTCTACGATTTTTATGGTTTCAGGTCTAACATTTAGGTCTTTAATCTATTTTGAGTTTATTTTTGTGTATTATGTTAGAAAGTGGTCCAGATTCATTCTTTGGCTGTTATCGTCCAGTTTTCCCAATAGCATTTGTTGAAGAGCCCACCTTTTCCCCAGTGTATATCTTGCCTCCTTTGTCAAAGGTTAACTGACCATATACCTGTGGTTTGAAATATTCTTTTGACATATTTTCCCTCTATTTTAAAGCAAGAGGTAATAAGCTTTAATCTTTTTTAGTCGTTAATTCTTAAAATTGAATGGCAGTAATCCAAATTTGTTGAAGTATAATGAGTAACAGATTGAAATTGAAATTCATTTTACCTTTTTTTTTTTTTTAATTTTTAATTTTATGAATTTATTTGGCAGAGAGCAGGCAGCGGGGGGAAGCAGGCTCCCCGCCTGGCAGAGAGCCCGAGCCCGAAGCAGGGCTCAATCCCAGGACCCTGAGACCATGACCCGAGTCGAAGGTGGAGGCTTAACCCACCGAGCCACCCAGGCGCCCTTATCCTTTTATTTATTTATTTAATTTTTTTTTGAAAAAGATTTTATTTATTTATTTGACAGAGAGAGATCACAAGTAGATGGAGAGGTAGGCAGAGAGAGAGGGAAGCAGGCTCCTTGCTGAGCAGAGAACCCGATGTGGGACTCGATCCCAGGACCCTGGGATCATGACTTGAGCCGAAGGCAGAGGCTTTAACCCACTGAGCCACCCAGGTGCTCCCTAAGCACTTTTTAAATACATTTTGTTACTTAAATAGTTCTTGATGCCTATTGTATTTTTCAGGTGGTTTCCATTGTTTCTGTTACCAAAAATGCTGTTTCTGAGCAATTTTTTTTTGTTAAAGATTTTATTTATTTTGACAGACAGAAATCACAGGGAGGCAGAGAGGCAGAGAGAGAGGAAAGGAAGCAGGCTCCCTGCCGAACAGAGAGCCTGATGCAGGGCTCGATCCCCGGGATCATGACCTGAGCCGAAGGCAGAGGCTTTAACCCACTGAGCCACCCAGGTGCCCCTCTGAGCAATTTTTTAATACCACATTTTTGTTACTTAAGTAGTTCCTGATGACCTTGTTTTTGATCTTCCTTTCTTAGATTTCTGGAAAGACTGAATTTTGGAATTGATTACTTGAGGTTAGAAATCACAGCATTTGATTACACAGAAGTTCCAAATTTATGGTCATTTTTCAGAGTGACAGGTTGCCTCACAAACTTCTGTTTCTTAACTTTATCTTTATATTCTCTATTTTTCTAGCAGTTGGAACAGCTGCGGGCAAATAGAGATAATTTAAATGCAGCACAGAAACTGATGCTGGAACAATTGGAAAGTCAATTTGTCTTAATGCAACAAGTATGTATATTATTTTTATTATAATGTTTATTACCATGCTAAATATTTTTCCTAAGTACAATATCATTTGAGAATAAATTAATCATCATCTCTATTTTCTGCACATATTTTGTAGAACTTATATGCCTGGGAGTGCCTGGGCAGTTCAGTCTTTTCAGCATTTGACTTAATCCCAGCTGAAGTCTTGATCAAAGGGTGGTTAGTTCCTTGGGCCTCAGGCTATGCTTGAGCCAGCTTTTACTTACTTACTTATTTTTAAGATTTTATTTATTATTTGATGGGAAGAAAGCACACAGGTAGGGAAAGCAGCAGGAAGAGGGAGAAGCAGAGAGTCCAACCTAGGGCTCAGTCTGAGGATCCTGGTATCATGACCTAAGCCAAAGGCAGACGCTTAATGACTGAGCCATCCAGGTGCCCCAGGGAGCCTACTTTTAAAAGAAAAGACAAAACAGAGTGGACACATTTTGTTTGTTTGTTTGTTTGTTTTTAATAGCCGTAAATTAATTTAGAACAAAACACTCCCATGTTTTCCTTTATATCTTTTTGGGGGGGGGTAAATTAGTCCATAGAACAGGTGTGTTAGAACACAGAAATACATAGAACATAGAACTCACTTGTTCTATGGACTTACTATTATTTTAAAATTAAAATATCCCATCTTGAGGTGGAGATGTTTTAAGGAGTGTTTATTATGAAGGATTTGGCGTAAAGGTAATAGAATGGAAATTTGAAATCCTCCCATTTTGTGATATAAAACAAGGCCTATAGTTTACTAACTGGTTATTTTAAAATGCTTTGTTTTGCCCTTGTAACACTAAATAAAGAATTTTCTTTAACTATATAATGAAAAAGATTTTTGTTTTCTCCATGTTTCATTTTTTAAATGTATGTTTTTTAATTTAGAGATATTAAAATATCATAATAATACTAAGGGATGTATCGATTACATGTTTTCAAGCAGGTTTTCTTCTTTCTTTTTGAAGGGACAGACAGGACAAACTACTGGAATTCCTAATGGGCCAATAGCTAACTCATCACTGCCTACAAACTTAATCTATAGCCAGCAACCACATTCTTCTCTGCCTAGAGAATCTAGTGTCTCCCAACCTGAAGTACGCTCTGCTTGTTTTGAAAAGCCTTTGTCCAGTGGACCATTTACTGGAGGCTGTGCTCCTTTTGGCACATCAAAATCACTGGGGAATACAGGCATTACTTTGGTAGGCAATAATTATGTAACAGCAAGTAGAAGTAATGGAAATGTGCCTTACCTGCAGCAAAATGTACTCACTCTACCTCATAACTGCACAAACCTGACCAGCAGCACAGAAGAGCCATGGAGAAAACAACTGTCTAACTCCTCTCAGGTAAAAGATTCTCTCTCTACTTTGTTTGCTCTTGAATAATTTTTCTTTGGCTTGTGTATATTTTCAGAAGAAATAAAATTTAATAATCTCACCTGTAAAAATTACTTTTAAATAACTCAAAATTGTATGATAATTATAAGTGTTAAATTTTACAATAGTATTGGGGCGCCTGGGTGGCTCAGTGGGTTAAGCCGCTGCCTTCGGCTCAGATCATGATCTCAGGGGTCCTGGGATCGAGTCCCACATCGGGCTCTCTGCTCAGCAGGGATCCTGTTTCTCTCTCTGCCTGCCTCTCTGCCTACTTGTGATCTCTCTGTGTCAAATAAATAAATAAAATCTTAAAAAAAAATTTTTACAATAGTACTAATTAAAAGACTACATTGTAGAGGAATTCTGAGTTCATAGAAAATGGAGTGGAATGTACTAAAAGTTTCCAAAATTACTCCATCCTTTGGTTCCCCATCCTATATACCTTGTAGTAATGTAGCATTATAATTGCAGATGATAATGTGTTGTTCATACACTGTTACTAGCTAAACTCTATAATTTACATTGATTGTTTTTCTTTATGTTATTATTATATTGGTCCTAACAAATTAGTAATGACCTATATTCACCTTTATGGTGTCACACAAAGTGGTTTGACTGCTGTAAATATACCCTGGGTTCTTTATATTCTTCCTTGACTATGGTGAACCTGTGCCAGTAACAGTTTTATTATCTCTACATTGTTACCTTTTCCAGAAGTTCATAAGTACAGTTTGTTGGCCTTTTTTGAATGACTTTTTTTCACTTGCCATTATGCATTTTAGGTTCTTTTTTTTTTTTTTTTAAGACTTTTTTATTTAACTCACAAATAGGCAGAGAGAAAAGGGGAAACAGGCTCCCTGCTGAGCAGAGAGCACGAAGCCGGGCTCCATCCCAGGACCCATGATCTGAGCTGAGGGCAGAGGCTTAACCCTCTGAGCCACCCAGGCACCCCATATTTTAGGTTCTTGCATGTCTTTCTTTGACATAATAGTCATTTTGTTTTTCATTACTGAATCATATTCCATAATTTGAATTTATCAGAGTTCAGTTACTCATTTACTTACTGAAGGACTTGATTATTTGTACATTTTGCAATCCTGAGTAAAGCTGCTATAAACATGTATTGCAGTTGGGATGAACATAAGTTTTCATTTCATCGGGATGAAAACCTAAGAGTATGATTGCTCGTCATAACACAATGTTTAGTTTTGTAAAAAACTAACAAATTATGGTTGTAAAACATTGGGACAATTTTACATTTCCATCTGTAATGACTGAGTCTACTTTTTGTTTGCTTTTCCCAGAATTTGATGGTCCATGTTTAAACATGAAGGTTTTTAGTTTGGGCAGATTAAAACAAAGTACTATACATTAGGTAGTTTATAAACAACAGAAATTTCTTTCTCACAGTTATTGGAGGCTAGAAAATTGAGGATCAGGGTAATGGAAGATTTTGTAATTGTTGAGGGCCCTCTACTAATCTTAGTCAGCATTCTTCTCACTGTCTTCAAATGGCAGAAGGAATGAAGACACTTTCAGGATCTTTTCTTTTCTTTTAAAGATTTTATTTATTTGAGAGAGACAGCACACATGAGTCAGAGGCAGAGGCAGACTCCCCACTGAGCAGGGAGCCCAGAGAAGGCTCTATTCCAGGACTCTGGGGTCTCTTTTATAAGGGCATTACTAATCTCTTCCTTGAAGCTATTTCCTGATCTTTTCCTAAAGATCCCATGGGCAGTGAGGTTTGTAGTTTGGGCTTTGGTAATTCTAGTAGGGATATGGAGGTACCTCATTTTTTAGTTTTATAATTCTCTAATGTGTTTCGGAGCATCTTCTCAATCCATTTATATTAACTTCTGAGGCATGTGTTCAGACCTTTGTCTGACCTGTATCCATTTTTCAATTGTATTAACTTCTTAATGTTGGGTGTTAGCTATTTTTTTCTTCCTTCTATATTTGATAGTCCTTCACCACATATGAATATTGTATTTTCTTCCCCAATTCCTACTTTTTTTCTCATTCTTTGACAGTGCCTGCCCCTTGGAGAGCAGAAGTTTTTAGTTTTAATGGAAGTCTAGTGTACCAGTTCTTTCATGATTGTGCCTTACAAGTAATATTGAAGAAGTCTTCACCATGTCTAATGTATCTAGATTTTCCCCTATGTTAATCATGCAGTTTCATAACTTCTGCATTTTACATTTAGATCTGTGATCCACTTTCAGTTAATTTTTTATGAAGGGTGAAAGGTGTAAAGGTTAAAAAAGGTTTCACCCTTTGTTTTTTTTTTAAGATTTTATTTATTTATTTGACAGACAGAGATCACAAGTAGGCAGAGAGGCAGGCAGAGAGGAGGAAGCAGGCTCCCCATGGAGCAGAGAGCCCTATGTGGGACTTGATCTCAGGACCCTGAGATCATGACCTGAGCCAAAGGAGAGGCTTAACCCACTGAGCCACCCAAGTGCCAAGGTTTCACCCTTTTTATGAAGTGTGAAAGTGTAAATGTTAAATTTTTAAAAACTAATAAATTAATTAAAATTAAAACTTTAATTTAAAACTAGTTGTTCCAGCACCATTTAAAAAAGAATGTATCTCTCCATAATAATGCTTTTGCTCCTTTATCATAGAGCAGTTAACTATGTTTATGGTCTGTTTCCAGGCTGTATGTTTTGTTCCCTTGATCAGTTTGTCCACAGTCTAGTTCTTTGATAAATATAGTTTTATACCAAGTCTTAAAATCAAGTAGTGCAGTTCTCTAGCTTTCTTTTTTTCCTGCAGAATTTTGTGTTGGCTATTTTGGATGTTTTATTTTTCCATAAACACTTAAGAATGACTTTGTAAACATTAGAATAATTGTGCTGGAATTTTTATTTGAATGCATTGAATCAGGGGATGAAATTTCTAAGACTTGACATCTTAAAATACCTAACTATGAGGGGTGCCTGACTGGCTCAACAGCCAGTTGACTGAATGACTCCTAGAACATCCAGCTCTTGACTTTGGAGTATGAGTTCAAGCCACACTTTGGGTGCAGTGATTACTTAAAAGGGGGACGGGGAATGAACTATGAATATAGAATCTCTCTTAATTTTAGTTTTTCATCACGTTTTGTTTTCTTAGAGAACTTTTCATCATGTTTTGTTCTTCTTACAGATCTTTTCATCATGTTTTGTTCTTACAGATCTTTCACATGTTTTATTAGATTTATCCCGAAGTATTTCATTTTGGGGGTAGTATTGATGTGAATGCTATTAGTGATTTTTAATTTGAGATTCCATTTGTTCATTGCTGGCACAGGAAAGCAAGTGACTTCTGTATTATACCCATGTATCTTTAATATTGTTTATTAAATCCATGAGGTTTTGTTGAGTTTTAAACTTGGTATTTGGGCAGTTACATAACGTTCAAGGAATGTCTCCTACCTTTCTTCCTCCTTTCCTCACTTTCTTCCTTTTTAAGATTATTTATTTGGGAGAGAGAGAGCAGAGTGAAACACGAGTTGTGGGAAGAGGCAGAGGGAGAGAGAGAACCAGGCTCCGGCTTTAGCAGGATCTCAGGACCCTGGGATCATGACCTGACTTGATGGCAGTTCCTTAACCAAATGAGCCATCCAAATGCCCCTTCTTTCTTTATTTTTACTTTATTTCCCTTTTATATCCTTGCTTTATTACATTAGAGTTTTTAGCATGGTTCTGAAAGAGTTGTGAATAGGAACATCTATGCTTTGTTCCTGATCTTGGGGAATGCTTTGGGTTCCTCACCCTTCATATAATGCAGGTGTAGTCTTTTTGTAGATACTCTTACCAGAGGAGGAAGTCGCTCTGTTTTCCAGGTTTACAGGAGTAATTTTACCATGCTTGTGTTTGCTTTTCTTTTTCTGTATAGATCGTACAATCATATGGTTTTGCTTTTTCAATGTTTTAATGTGATGGATTACAATGAGTGGTTTCCTAATGTTGAATCAACCCGCATACCTGGGATAAATACCGCTTGGCCATGGTATATAATTCTTTTTATACATAGTTAGATTCTAGTTGCTGGTATTTTGTAGAGGATTTTTGCACCTGTGTTTATAAGACATACTCCTTTTTTGGTTTGTTCTGTTGTTACTTTTTCTAACATCTTTGGTGATGTCTTACAATGTTTAGTATTGATATTAAGATAATCATTATCTTGGCCTCATTAAGTATGGTTATAAAATGTTCTCTCTGCTTCTGTTTTCTGGGGCAAACAGTAGAGCTTTAGGATAATTTCTTCCTTAAATATTGGGAGAAACTCAACCAGTAAATTCATCTAGCTCTGGTAGTATTTTCTGTTACGGCAAATTAAGTTTGGCAAGTTGAAGAATTAAGTATAGTTCACATACAGTGTTATATTACTTCCAGGTGTACATATAGTGCTTCCACAATTCATGTATTAGGCAGTGCTCACCATAATAAATCTAATTCCTTTCTGTCACCATGCATAGTTACACAGTATTCTTTACTATATTTCTTATCCTGTCCTTTACATCCTGTAATGTATTTTATAACTAGAGGTTTGTACTACTTAATCCACTTAAATTGCCTATCCGCATTCAGCCCTCCCCTCTGGCAACTACCACTTTATTACTGTATTTGAGTATGTTTCTGTTATTTATACATGTACACATTTAATTTGCTTTTTATATTCCACCTGTAAGTGAAACCATAAAATATTTCTGTGACTTATTTTATTTAATAAAATATCCTCTAGGCCCATCCATGCTCTCACAAAGACAGCATTTCATCTTTCTTACCATTAATAGTATTCCATTGTGTATTTTTATACTACATGGTTTTTATCCATTCATCTATTGATACACTCTTTGATTCTTTCCATAATTTAGCTGTTGTATAAATAATGCTGCAGTAAACAGAGGGGAGCATTTATTTTTTCAAATTAGTGAAGTCCCCCCCCCCCCCCCGCCCTTGGGTTAACATTTAGTAGTGGAATTGTTGAGTAATATGATGTTTCTATTTTTAATACTCTAATTTTTTTTATTCTTAATACTCTATTTTAATACTCTTTACTCAGCATTTGCTCCAATTTACATTCCTACCAACAGTCCATGAGAATTCCTTTTTCTCTATGCCTTGACTAACATTTAGTTATTTTGTGTCTTTTGATTCTAGCCATGTTGACAGGTGTGAGATGGTATCTTATGGCTTTAACTTGTATTTCTTGTTGAGTGATATTGAGCATCTTTCCATGTGTCTATTGTTCATCTGTATGTCGTCTTTGAAAAACTGTCTGTTTGGGTCTCCTATCCATTTTTTAAGTCAGACTCTCTCATTTTCAGTATTGAGTTATTTGTAAGTTGAGGATGCTAACCACCTACCAGGTATATCATTTGTAGGTTATCTTCTCCCATCCTATAGATTGTCTTTTCCTTTTGTTGACTGTTTCCTTCGCTGTGTAAAGCTTTTTATCTTAATAAAGTTCCAGTAGTTTTCAATGTTTTGTCCCCTGTCTCAGGATTCATATGTAGAAAAATATTTCTGTGGCTGACATCTGTGAATTAATGTTTATTTTTGTTCTACAAATTCTGTGGTTTCAGGTGTTGCATTAAGGTCTTTAATCTCTGTTGGGTTTATTTTGTGTATAGTATAAAAAAGTGGTCCAGTTTCATTTTTTTGCAGGTAGCCATTCAGTTTTCCCAACACCATTTGCTAAAGCGACTGAGACTGGTTTTCCCCCATTGAATATGCGTGGCATTTATTTTCTTATGAGTACTTTGAACCTTTCATCCCACTGTTGTCTGGTATAACAAGTCTTGTTTCTCTTATAACTCTTAATATGTGGTGAGTCATTTTTTTGCTGCTTCTGGATTTTCTTTTTGCAGATTTTGGCAGATATTTTACTATGATGTCTCAGGTGCAGTTTTTTGTTCGTTTGTTTTAGTTATGGTTTCTAAACTTAACTGAGTTGGAAACAAGATTTTTTTTTTATTAATATAGAAAGATTCTGCCTTTATTTTTTTCTTTCAGTACAGTTTTTGGTGGCCTATTCCTTTAAGTGTAGGCATTTTTTTCTATTAGGTATTGTTCACTTAAAGTCTGTATTAGAACTCTGTGTTTAATTTTTTTTTTTCTCAATGTATGTTTTTTACCTTAGTAAAAAGTTAAAAGGAACTTCTGAATTTGTTCACAGCCACCATCTTGTTTTTATCTCTGGTTTTAACTTCTAGTCTAGTCTCCTGAAATATTTCCCTTCGTGCTTAATAGGCTGGGGACTAATTCTAATTTCTTATTAAATTTACTGGGGTCTAAAACTAATTTATAATGATCAGCATTGTGACCATAGCCCATCAGGCTTCTGTTGGCTTTCTGTTCAGTGTGGGTTGAGGAATACATTGAAAATTTCAGTCTGGGGCACCTGGGTGGCTCAGTGGGTTAAGCCTCTACCTTCATCTCAGGTCGTGATCTCAGGGTCCTGGGATCAAGCCCCACATAGAGCTCTCTGCTCAGCGGGGACACTGCTTCCTCCTCTTTCCCCTCTCTCTGCCTGCTTGTGATCTTTCTCAAATAAATAAATAAAATCTTAAAAAAAAAAAAAGGGAATAATCGTGGAGTAATTAGGATAAAATCTTTATAATCCTTGTATAAAATCAATTTTCATCAAAGTAGCAAATATTGTCATCTAATCAGTACTATTCAAAAGTGGATAGGCAATTAAAAAACACATTCACCATCATCAAACTGACATACAGATTTTTAAAAGCAGTAAGTGTATTACTTCTATAGCTATAGATCAGAGTACTTTTGAGTTTATTCTCTTAACGGGACTCCATGGTACACTGAAAGCAAAGAAGGACTTGAGAACAGACTGAAATTTTCTTTTTTCTTTCTTTTTTTTTTTTTTAAGATTTCATTTATTTATTTGACAGAGAGAGAGAGAGATCACAAGAAGGCAGAGAGGCAGACAGAGAGAGAGGGGAAGGGAAGCAGGCTCCCTGCTGAGCAGAGAGCCTGTTGCGGGGTTCGATCCCAGGACCCTGGGATCATGACCAGAACCGAAGGCAGAGGCTTTAACCCACTAAGCCACCCATGCGCCCCGTAATACTTTTTAGATAAGTGATTTGTGCTATTTAGTTTGTGTAATGGCTTCACTTGGTAATGACACAGGTATGTATTTTTTACCATTTCTAAATTTACAGGTAACATTTCCATAAAGGTGAAAATGTATATAACAGAAGTAAGCATTAAAAATTCTTAAAGCCCAGGGGCGCCTGGGTGGCTCAGTGGGTTAGGCCTCTGCCTTTGGCTCAGGTCATGATCCCAGGGTCCT
The DNA here is from genome assembly GCF_964662115.1 of Mustela nivalis. Taxonomy (NCBI): domain Eukaryota; kingdom Metazoa; phylum Chordata; class Mammalia; order Carnivora; family Mustelidae; genus Mustela; species Mustela nivalis. The sequence continues at coordinate 30,533,985 of NC_139041.1, forward strand.
GGTATCGGGCTCTCTGCTCCGGGGAGACTGCTTCCTCCTCTCTCTCTCTCTCTGCCTGCCTCTCTGCCTACTTGAGAACAGACTGAAATTTTCTTTTATCTCTGTCAGGTAAATAAATAAAAATATTTTTTAAAAAAATTCTTAAAGTCCTTATATGAAGAAATATCTTGGCACACTAATACAAATTATGCAGCCCAGTTATATAATTTTTGCTAAAGATTCTAACCATCTTAATCAGTGGATTATGGGACCTTCTAAAAATAAGTTTTAGGTTTTAGATTGTTATACTCTACATTTAATTGCTTATTTTTGTGGCTTACTAAACATTTTTAATCCTCAGTACTGTTCTGTGTATGTATTCTAAGTTTGCATAATAATTGGTTTAAGCAAATCTTGGTAATTTCTTTTTCTTTTTTTTTCCCCCCCAAGGGGCTTCACAAAGATCAGAGTTCACATTTGACAGGACCCAGTGACGAACAACCTCCCTTTTCTACTGGGCCTGCACAGTATCTCCAGGCAGCTAGCACTGCTATTCAGAAACAGACTGGACTTCGAACTCTGCCTAGCAATTCAGTAACACAGGGAGCTGCATTCAATCACCTCTCCTCTCCTATTCCTACCTCAGGTGGACAACAAGGCATTACCTTTACCAAAGAGGGCAAACCTTCAGGAAATCGATCCTTGGTGCCTGAAACAAGCAGGCATGTTGGAGACAAACCTAATGGCTGTGCTGGTGTCAAAGGACTTTCTAATCATGTTCAGCAATTGATGGCAGAACCTGTTTGTAGTCCTAACCATGGAGATTCCACATCACCAAATGTACAAATTTCAGACAATCCTCAGGTCTCTGCCTTGTTGGTTGTAAAAGCCAATGACAGTGGGGGTAGTGGAGCTTGTGACAAAGTCAGTAATTTTCACCCCACTGTTTGTACAAAGACTAATAATTCTGTTGCCTCTTCACCCTCTTCAGTCATTTCTACTGCAACACCTTCTCCAAAATCCAGCGAACATACAGCTGTACACAGCGTTCCCAGCCTTAACAGTCCTCACAGTAGGTTACATACATTTAATGGAGAAGGTCTAAAGAACTCACAGAGCTCTGTAAAAACGGACCTGCCTATAATTAGCCAAAAGCCTGGTCCTCAAATTATACCATCAATATCTGTGTCCATATATTCAAGTTCCTCAGAAGTTCTGAAGGCATGCAGGTTAGTATGGGGATGTCTGTAACAAAATGGGAATGGTTGACTACTATTCAGATCAGTAAATAATATTTTGACTTTATAAGTAATAGAACTTATGTTTCAGAAAAAAATGTAAGCTAATAATAATAATCTAAAATAACAATTTCAGAAGCGTCTTTTTTATGCTTCGTGTTATGGTTATCATTTAGCAATGTGTCAGATGTGAAAAACATTTTCTACAACCTGCTTTACCTGAGAGGAATGCTTTTGACTAGTATTGTCTTCTGTTGGCTATCTGAGTTATCTGCTTCTCCACGATTGACCTTATATTGGGAAATAAAACCTGAGAATGAATGAAATCATACTTGGTAGTAAACAACAAAGCCAGGAAAACTACACTGTATGATTTCTTCTGTTAATACTCTGACTGTAGAAGAGGTTATAAAGTAGGCACTCTGGTAAGGGTTAGCCATATTCTGCTGCTCCCAGAAATTTTTTTCTTAAGTGTTTGCCTTCCCACAAAAGAAGAATCAAAGAATAAGGAAAACTTTGTTTTGGTATTGTGATACCAGATAGATTTCCCCCTCTAACAGATCTTAATTTAACTTTTAAAAAATAGATTTACTGTGGTATGATTCACATATCACATTGTACTCATTTAAAATGTATAATTCAGGGGCGCCTGGGTGGCTCAGTAGTTAAGTGTCTGCCTTCAGATCAGGTCATGATCCTAGGGTCTTGGGATTGAGCCCCGCTTCGGGCTCCCTGCTTGGTGGGAGGCCTGCCTCTCCCTTTCATACTCTTCCTTGTGTCTCTTATGTGTTCTGCTATTCAGAACTGAAAAGCTTCTGTACTGCTTGTATGTCTCTCTCTCTGTCTAATAAATAAATAAAATCTTTAAATAAAATAAAATGTACAGTTCATTGGTATTGTAGTGTATTCCTAGGTAAGGGCAAGTATTACCACAGTCAAATTTATAGGAATTTTAGCACCTCAAAAGGAAACTAATAAGTTTTTAAAGTGTTTTTCTGTTAATACTAAACCCAATAGAATCTAATCCTAAATTAAATAATAAATTACCTTTTTCCTTTCTTGAATTTACTTATAAATTTACTTATAAATATACTTTTTCATTGTTTAGAAGACACTAATAAAACTTGGATAAAGTAAGTGCTTAGGGTAAATATATGAAATGCTCTATAAGGTTTTTATTATGTAACATTTATAATTTGAACACTGATACATTGGATTTTTTAAAAGATCTTTTTAATTTGAGGTTGAAATTACGTAAAATAGAAAGTAAATGCAGTTTAAGTATTTTTGAAATACCTTGGATATTTACTACATGTTTTGAATTTCAAAGTTCAAAATAATTCTTGCTTAATTTAAGACTCTAAATCTCCTCTTAAAACTGCTGGTTATGTATTTCTCTATTTGCTGAATCTAAAACTTGCTTAGATGTGAGTTATTAGATTATTAGGATTATGAGTCTGCCATTAGATGTGTATCACTGAGAAAGTTAAGCAGTATAATACATTTTAAAATTTTTATGTAATTTGTACTTAGAAGCCACCTAATGTGGAGTAATGAAAATAATATTTTATGTAAAGTTATGATTAAGTGAAATTTGTATCTTTCATATTTTTAGTAGATTAAAATTTTAACCTCATCTCATTTTTGAAATGTCTATAAATAGTTTTGGGTAAACTAGGTGCTTTAAGATTCATTTTGGCTTAGCAACCGCTAAAAGGACTTCTGCCTTATGTCAGATATGATTTTTATTTTTTAAACTTGAAAGTATTGGGGTACCTGGCTGGCTTATTTGGAAGAGTATATGACTCTTGATCTCAGGTTTGTGAGTTTCAGCACATTTGCTGTAGAGATTACTTAAAGAAATATGTTTAGAAATAAAGTTGCAGGTATCTTTAAGACATTGTATAAACCTGTGACTTGTTTATAAACCTGTGCCATGTTTTTTTGTTTTAGTTTTTTAGTGTAACTTTATTATTGAAGGTATATTCACCACCACCATGCATTCAGAAATCAGAAAGGGAAAAAGCAAATAGAAAGGACAAAAGAGAATAACATAACAGGATCTGAATGTTAAGATTAAAATTATTCTGAGACTTTGAGAAAGAACCAAGTTGACAGGTGATAACTGTCTTGCAGTTCTCTTAGATAATACTGACGTGATCTACACAGGATGAATTCATATTCCTGTAAAGGAAGAAGTATCAGTATGAGAGTTCCAACCCTCCCTCATTAAGAAACTTCTGCAGGAAAGAAACTAAACTGCATATGAGTTTGTCTGTAAAATACCTTTCATTTTTGTTCTAAGTGATATATTTGAAAGTAAATTTAACATTTTAAAAAGAATTTTTATATAATAATGGATTTTCTTTATAGAGTAAAAGAATGTTTAAGAAGTCTTTAAAAATGAAATCAACTTTTTCAATCATTTCTATATCCAAACCCCCACTTCTTCCCTTCACAGGTTGGATTTTTATAGTATACTTTCCGGGGGCTCCAGTGGCGGATTTGGTTAGTGCGAAGTACTTATAGTATAGTTTCCCATGGACAGTTGCAGATACATGCCTGTTTTAAAAAACTGATTTATTTATTTTGTTCACAACTCTGTACTTTTGCCCTGGGGTTGACTCCTGTATTTTTAGCAGAGAAAAACTTGTGGTTTCTTTCTTATCAAAAATATGCAGTAGTTATTTGAGAGAAATTCCTATAGTTTCTCACTTGCACTTAATAGGTGGAAATATATTAAGCAATTACCATGTGGTTTCATTGTATTACTTGTTCTAGGTTTTCTTAAATATCTATGTTCCTCGTAGGTTTTCGAAGTCATTTTAATTTTTATTTCTTTTTTCTTTCTTTTTTTTTTTTTAGAGAGAGAGAGGTGAGGGACAGATAGGGAGAGAGAGAATCTTAAGCAGGCCCCAGCCCCAGAGCCAGATGTTAGGTTCCATTCCACAGCCCCAAGGTCAGGACCTGAGCGAAGTCCAAATCCAGGCACTTAACCAGCTGACCCTGACCCACTCAGGCTCCCTAAGTCATGATTATTTTTAAGTGCTATTGTTTGGTTCATCTTGGTTGCACTTACGGTATCTTGCTTTTCTTAAGAGTTTAGTTTGTAACTTCAGTATTCAAGATACTGAATTAGCTTTAGCTCTCTTGCGCATGTCTTTTTTTCTTTATAGAAATGTATTTATACCTAACATTGCTTGTTCTGTATATCCTTATTCTAATAGAATTGTAAAAATTATGGAGACATAAACTGGCTATTTTTTCTAACTACCTAGTCTTCTTTTTCATACTGTGAATAGCTGAACTTGATGCCACATTAAATTGGCTTAAAAGACTTTGAAGAGGTTGTTAATATTTGACCCCTATTTTGTGGTATTCTGAAATATTATCTGTTATATTCTCATATTTCTCTCTATGAAACAAGCTTTTTGTAATCAATCGGAATTGTATGTACTATAAACAGATACATAATCCAGCATTGAAACCATTTCTTTATTATGTAGAGATTGTATTGAGTCTTAATGCATTGGTCTGAGAAGATACTTGCATTTTTCCTTTATCAGCTTTAGACAGGTAATTTTTACTTGTAAATTAGAAACAGTTCTGTATTTTAAAACTTTAAAATGTATCATATCTAACTGGTAATGTAAACAATATGGGTCATCATGTTTTGTAGGTACTGGAACTATTCATTTAACGTTTAACCTTAATAAGAACGTACAAGAATAGAAATTTATTATAATATAGTCCTGCACAGTGTTTTATTTTTTAAAAAAGTAATTTTAAACCTTTTTTTTTTTTTAAGATTTTATTTATTTATTTATTTGTCAGTGAGAAAGGGAGAGCACAAGTGGAGGGAGAGTGGCAGGCAGAGGGAGAAGCAGGCTCCCCATTGAGCAAGGGGTACTCAATCTAGAACCTTGGGATCGTGACTTGAACCAAAGTCAGATGCTTAGCTGACCACGCCCCTCAGGCATCTCTTTAAACCTCATTGTTGATTACAACATCAGAAGTTCTTCATCGCAGTTAAAAAAATAAGTTATATATCCTCAGAGCTATTGAATATGGCATCTGTAAAGTTGACAGGTTTTGTACTTGAAGCTTAGTTTTCATTACCCCCAAAGGCCTAACTTCGAAAGTTTTTTTCTTTAGCAAGCATAGTTAATCAAGAAATGGTAATTTTGCTTTCAGTTTATATTACTATATGATTGAAATTTTAAAAACCTAATCTGTTCTTTTTTTTTTAAGATTTATTTATTTATTTATTTATTTATTTGTCGGAGGCGGGGGTGGTCATAAGTAGGCAGAGAGCGAGGAAGGGAAGCAGAGAACCCGATGTGGGGTTTGATCCCAGGACCCCGGGATCATGACCTGAGCCGAAGGCAGAGGCTTACTCCACTGAGCCACCCAGGCGCCCCAAAACCTAATCTGTTCTAAACGTAATTACTGATGTATATTTTTTTTTTTAAAGATTTATTTATTTATTTATTAGACAGAGAGAGAGATCACAAGCAGGCAGAGAGGCAGGCAGAGAGAGAGAGAGAGGAGGAAGCAGGCTCCCTGCCGAGCAGAGAGCCCGATGCGGGACTCGATCCCAGGACCCCGAGATCATGACCCGAGCCGAAGGCAGCGGCTTAACCCACTGAGCCACCCAGGCGCCCACTGATGTATATTTTATTTCCCAAAATAGTTTGCAGAATCTTTAAAATTTTAGTATTTTTAGGAGTGGTTTTTCTTACATATCTTAATTCATTAGTTATTTTTTAATGTGATAATTAGGGCAATCTGGTTTTTTTTTTTTTAAGATTTTATTTATTTATTTGACGGAGAGCAAGCGAGAGTGAGCACAGGTAAGCAGAGGGAGAGGGAGAAGCAGGCTCTCTACTGAGCAGGGAGCCCAATGTGGGGTTCCATCCCAGGACCCTGGGATCATGACCTGAACCAAAGGCAGACACTTAACCAACTGAGCCACCCAAGTGCCCCAATCTGGTTTCATTTTTTAAAAATATTTTAATCAGGGAGGGAGAGAGAGTGCATGCACGTTAGTAGGAGGGACTGAGAGAGGGAGAAAGAAGAGAGAATCCCAAGTGACTCCCTGCTGATGGCAGAGCTCTGCATCTGCTCAATGCCACTACCTCTGAGATCATGACTTGAGCTGAAACTGAGAGGCTTATGCCCAACCAACTGAGCCACTTAGGCATCCCAGTTTCAATGATTTTAAAGGCTTAACACTTTTCTGTATTTGTTTTGAGGGGTTTTTGTTTTTGTTTTTAAATTGTAAAACTTCAGAAATACTCCTGTAGTGTTCATATACTTAAAAAAGCATGCACTGGGGAGTAATTTTCCTGTACTTCAAAAATTTGTGACATATATTTCACAAAGGAAAAATATTAATTCAAAACTAAACATGTTATTTTTTAAATTATTATAATAAATTACAGTGAAATGATGTCCTCCTGAATATTAGGGAATTACAAAACAAATCATGTTTTTGGATTTGAAAGTTGACAAATAGTTACTCTGGAAATAAGACATTTAGGAAAAGAGACAAATCCTTTTTTTTTTTTTTTTTTTAAGATTTTATTTCTTTATTTGTAAGAGGGGGAACAGCAGGCAGAGGCAGAGAGAGAAGGAGCAAGGAGCCTGATGCAGGGCTTGATCCTGGGACCCTGGGATCATGATGTGAGCCTAAGGCAGATGCTTAACCGACTGAGCCACCTAGTCGTCCCATTAAAAGAGACAAATCTTAATAACATTACTCTTTTCTATTTTTGTTTCAAAGTAGTGTTAATATTAAGTGAAGAAAATCTAAAGGGAATGTTGATAAAATCAGAATTTATATTTTTCAGGCAAGAAAATAAATTGGAAAATTAGAAAAATTCTTTTAATCAAGCTATGTGGATATGTAGTGTATTTCACTTAGGTTTTCTTAAATGATAGAAGAAATCAAAGTGAATATCTGCCATATTAAGTTTTTTGTTATTTTTAACTGAATGGGTACCAATAACTTAGCATGACTTTATTTTTGTAAGTGCTATTATGCTTAAACCTTAGGTATTTTACTTAATTTTAACTTTTAATTAAAAATTTTACTTAGTTCTACTTTTTTCAACTTTCTACTTTCAGAATTAATGTATAATTAAAGTATAGCTGATACTTTTTTTCTGCTTATTATTTTCCAGGAATCTAGGCAAAAATGGATTGTCTAATAGTCCTATTTTGTTGGATAAATGTCCACCTCCAAGACCACCAACTTCACCATACCCTCCCCTGCCTAAAGACAAGTTGAATCCACCCACACCTAGCATTTATGTGAGTTTGTTTCACTGACAAAATAGGAATATATCACATGTCTAAATTTGTCTGTCTTTTGAAGATAAATTTTTATACCAATGTGGCTGCCCTTTTAGACAACATTAAGTTTTTTCTCAAAAGTTGATGATTCTGGAAAAACGTATCTTATCCCAGAAGATGATAAGTAACATTTCTCAATTTAAATACCAACCTCTTTTTATAAAAAATTACTGCTACACGGCGTGCTTTTTATTTACATGTTGTCTGTGATTGGTTTGCACTAGACTGACAGACTTTAGTTAACAAAACGATGTACAGTCTATTAAACCAAAAATATACACCACCTGTCCTTTTTAGAAGAGGTTTTTGTTTTTGTTGTTGTTTTGTTTTGTTAGATTTTATTTATTTAATTGAGGAGAGAGAGACTGCAAGAGCAGGAACACAAGCAGGGAGAATGGGAAGGGGAGAAGCAGGCTTCCCACTGAGCAGAGAGCCCTGTGCAGGGTTCAGTCCTAGGACCCTGGGATCATGACCTGAGCCGAAGGCAGATGCTTAACGACTGTGCTGCCCAAGCACCCTAGAAAAGGTTTTTGGCTAGTGGTTTATTCAGAAAGATTTGTTAAAGTTATTATTTAAGTATCTTCTCAGAGATGGATGGGGATTATTGGAGAGAAGCAAAAGAACTGATTTTGTGTCATTTTTGGTTAACTTTTTATTTTTTTAAGTATTTTATTTATTTGACAGAAATCACAACTAGGCAGAGAGGCAGGAAGAGAGAGAGGAGGAAGCAGGCTCCCCGCTGAGCAGAGAGCCCGATGAGGGGCTCAATCCAAGAACCCTGGGATTATGACCTGAGTCGAAGGCAGAAGCTTTAACCCACTGAGCCACACAGGCGCACCAGTTAACATTGTTTTAAATGTACATTATATGTGTTATATTTTAGAAAATGTACATTGTGTAAAAGTTGCTATAAACCAAAATTTGATTGTTCCCCCAAAGAGTTTTGTTGTCCATCCTTGCTATATTCCCTTAGATATGTGCAAAAAAAAAAAAAGTTTTGAGCTAAAAGTTGAATAATAAGCACTATGAATGAACTTATTGATAGGAGATTTTGAAATTTGGCCTTTTCTTTTCCCACTGTTATATTATCCTTTATCAAATTAAAATTTATGCATTTGTTATTGTGAAGGGAAGATGTGAGATAAATATAAAATAAACTTGAGGGAATAAATGGAATATGAATACTTATGAATACTTATTTATTTATTTTTTAATTTTGCTTTTAGTTTTTAAAACACTTTGATGTTGAACATTAAGTTTTACTTCTCCCACCTCTTTCGTACAAGAAGTATTTAAGTACAGTTAAAGTATACTTAGGTAATCCTTTGAACTATTAAAATATTTAAATGTCATATCAATTTTAGTATAATGTGGTACAGTAGTGTAATATAACGCATTGGTAATTTGAAACTATCAAATTAAGATGTGTTTCTTCAAGAGAAATTTATGTTGCTATTAACTTCTAATAATTTCCTTCAAAAACTAATGGTAAAATCCTGTAATGTGTAGCAACACAGTATTAATGGTTAAGATACATTTTAAAATGTAAAAATAAAAAAAAATTTACATGTAAAAATGATGAAAAAGTGAATAGAGATTTGCACTATAATTTTTAATCATTTTTATGAAATCTAACAGAACATTTTAATTTTACAGTTGGAAAATAAGCGTGATGCTTTCTTTCCTCCATTACATCAATTTTGTACAAATCCCAAAAATCCTGTTACAGTAATACGTGGCCTTGCTGGAGCTCTTAAACTAGGTAAGATTAAAAAAAGAAAGTCTGAAGTTGTTTTGTTTTTAATTATCTTTAGTGTCTTAAAACACTGGCAAAATATTTTTTTCCCGTTCATTGTTCAGTGTTCTTTCTTTTCTTTCTCTCTCTGCCTCTTTGGTACATCTTTAGTAGGTGATGCCATTACTGACATATTTTTGATGGATGTTTATTAAGTTTTTAATTGGGTGTCATTGTGCAACATTACTGTTAGAGGTTATGCAATGGAAGTCTTTCTAAGTTATAGAATATATAGGTAAAATTGTATCCTATTTGTAAGTGGTACAGCTCCTTTTTAATATCCTGTCCTGATAGTTCGATCTAGTGTTTCAAGGAGATGCTTTCCAATTGTGGCCCTACATGGCTTCAAGTAGTCTTCGGGAAAATGGATTGAGTTCCTTAGGATTTTCGTACATACTTTTAAATGTCTAGTGTACCACATACAATTTTATTTATTAACACAACCTTATTTATTTATGAAGATCTTGGACTTTTCTCTACCAAAACTTTGGTAGAAGCTAACAACGAACATACTGTAGAAGTGAGGACACAGTTGTTGCAACCAGCAGATGAAAACTGGGATCCCACTGGAACTAAGAAAATCTGGCGTTGTGAAAGTAATAGATCTCATACTACAATTGCTAAGTATGCACAGTACCAAGCCTCCTCCTTCCAGGAATCATTGAGAGTGAGTATTTATTTCCTGGAGATTATTTTGCTAAATGCCCATTACTTTTATAATAATCTGTTTAGTTTGTATAACTATGTTTTATAAGTGCTGCACCTTAGAAATTACTGAACTATTGACAATTTAAGCAAAGGTAAAGAATAAAAAAGAAAATTTCTGTCTCATGATATCTTCTAATTCTGAAATATTTCTAATTAAAATAGTAAAGTAAGTCTACATAATAGTTGTAGAGTGATTTAATATTAAGGAAAACTATCTGAGGAGGTCTCCTGTTCATTCAGTCAAACATCAAAAGGTGTTTTCACTTTGTTTTATATAAAGGTACTCTTTCTTTGTCACTTGCAGTCTTTAAAGAAAACTGCAGGAGAACTAGAAATGTCTCAAAATATATGAGAAGTACAAAAATAAAAAAGAATGATACTAGGAAGTAAATTAGAAATTGAAACTTCTAGCAGTTACTAAAATAAAATTTTGTGGATTCTTTCACATTAATAATCAGATCACTAAATACATTTTTCAAACAATTCTCAAATTGTGTTTTATTTTTAATTTGAACTATGTATTTGAAGATGGTAGACAGTTGTGAGTGTAGCATCAAGTATGGAGTTACTGTTGCACATTCTGTTTGTAAACCTGAAGCTAGTATAACATTGTGTTTCAACTTACATGGAAATAAATATAAGTAAAGTAAATAACAAAAAAATAAAAATTATAAAAGTAAAAACTGGGGTGCCTTAGTGACCTAGTGGTTACACATCTGCCTTCGGCTTGGCTCGTGATCCCAAGGCCCTGGGATCAGACTCCACATTAGGCTCTTTGCTTGGCTCTTCACTCCCCCTGCTTGGCTCTCCACTCCCCTTGCTTGAGTTCCTCTCTCACTTTCTCAAATAAATAAATAAGATCTTTTAAAAAAATAAAATAAAAACTGACTCTGAACTGAGTATATTACACACAAAATAATGCACAAATCTTACTAAAAATAAGATAAGCATTCTTGTTGAAGATTTTTAACCATATTTCTTTAAAAGAAAGACTAGCATCTTTTTTAAAGCTAGTCAACTCTGCAAAGAATACATGAACAAGTACTAACGCAGATATAACAGAAAGTTTTGAATTTGTAATTTTTAGAAGTGTTTACCGTTCTGACTTCGTTTTACATTTTTTATAATTGATGCAGAAGAATCAATTACTTATATGTGAATTATGAATACATAGAGTTTTTTGTGCTAAGGTATACATTACAAATGTACATTAGTATAATTTTTACATGTGTAGTTAATTGGCTTTAAATTCGGAACATTGTCCAGCTATCACCACTATCTGTCTCTAGCATTTTTCATCATTTCATTCTGAAACAATCTTTTTTTTTTTTCTTTTCTTTAAATTTTATTTATTTGTTAGAGAGAAAGGCAGAGGCAGACATGGAGATTCAGGCTCCCTGCAGGGAGCCTGATGCAGGGCTTGATCCAAGGGATCATGACTTGAGCCCAAGGCAAATGCTTAACCCACTGAGTCACCCAGACATCCCAAAAATATCTTTCTTTTAAGTAGGGAAATCACCATTATCTTTTTTCCATAATCCCTGGTAACCACTAATCTACTTTTTTTTCCTATAAGTGAGACAGTTCTGGTTGCTTACAAAAGTGAGATCATATATTTGTCATTTTGTATCTGGCTTATTTCTTTAGCAGAAAGTCTTCCTATACTGTGTATTTTGTAGTAGGTATCACAATTTCACTCCTTTGAAAAGCTGAAAATACTCTGTTGTATATATATATAACATTTTGTATTTCCATGTATCTTTTGATGGGCATTTGTGTTATTTTCATTTGTCTGTTGTGAATAATGCTGTGAAAAGTTGGGTTTAAATATGTTTTTACCCCTCCTTTCAGTTTTTTGGGTCTATGGCTAGAAGTAGAATGGCTGTATCATATGGTAATTTTGTATTGAACCTCTTTCCCAGGTTCAACACAGAACCTAAAATGGTATCTTATGGTTTTGATATGCATTTCCCTTATAATTAGTGATGTTGAGAATCTTTTCTTTTGCTGATTAGCCATTTGTGTACCTTCTTTGGAGAAATACCTCTTCAGTTTCTTTGCCCATTTTAAAATTAAAATTGTTTTACTTTGTTCTGTTGCAGGAGTTTTCTCTGTATTGTTGTTAATCCTGTATCAGATATGTAATTTGCACATCGTTTCCACCATCTTATATCTTCTTTTCACTTAAAATTCATGTATTTATGAGACACATTGTGTGTGGGACGAGGAGATACTGTGCCTGGGGAGAGGAGAGGGAGAAAAATCTCAAGCAGACTCCCTGCTGGGCATGAGCCCTATGCATGGTTCAGTTTCACAACCCTGAGATTATGACCTGAGCCAAAATCAAGTGTCAAGTCAACCAGTGGAGACCCCCAGGAACTCCCAGCCAGTATAGTATCATCTAGAGAATTCCATTGCCTAGAAATTGTATGTCCTTTACCTAATTATAATTTCCTTCCAGGGTACCATTGATATTTTTATGTCTCTAATTTTGCCTTTTCCAGATTGTCAGATAGTTTGAATATGTTTTAAGTAGCCTTTTCACATTGGATTCTTTTTTGTCATAATATGCATTTAAGGGCGCCTGGGTGGCTCAGTGGGTTAAGCCGCTGCCTTCGGCTCAGGTCATGATCTCAGGGTCCTGGGATCGAGTCCCGCATCGGGCTTTCTGCTCAGCAGGGAGCCTGCTTCCTCCTCTCTCTCTGCCTGCCTCTCTGCCTACTTGTGATCTCACTCTGTCAAATAAATAAATAAAATCTTTTAAAAAAAATAATATGCATTTAAATTTCCTCTGTGTCTTCTCGTATCTTGAGAACTCATTTTTGTTTATCTCAAATAACATTTCCTTTTCTGGGCACATACCACAATCTATTAACTAATCTACCAAAGGTGAAAGAAGAAAAATTGCACTGTAATTTGGTGGAACCAACTTTGCTTTGTTCCTGATCTTGGGGAATGCTTTGCGTTCCTCACCCTTCATATAATGCAGGTATAGTCTTTTTGTAGATATTCTTACCAGAGGAGGAAGTTGCTCTGTGTTCCAGGTTCATGGGAGTAATTTTACCATGCTTGTGTTTACTTTTCTTTTTCTGTATAGATCATACAATCATATGGTTTTGCTTTTTCAGTGTTTTAATGTGATGGATTACAATGAGTGGTTTCCTAATGTTGAATTAACCCGCATACCTGGGATAAATACCGCTTGGCCATGGTATAAAATTCTTTTTATACATAGTTAGATTCTAGTTGCTGATATTTTGTAGAGGATTTTTGCATCTGTGTTTATAAGACATATTCCCTTTTTTTGTATTGTCTTTTTGTAACATTTTTGGTAATGTCTTAAAATGGTCAGTGTTGCTGTTAAGGTAATCATCATCTTGGTCTTGTTAAGTGCACTGAGGAACTCAGCCAGTAAGTTTCACCTGGCCCTTGTGGTGTTTTCTATTATAGAAAGTTATTTATTATTGATGGAATTTCTTTAATAGTTACAGGCTCATTTAGGTTCTCTTTCTTCTCATATTATATTTGGTAGATTGTATTTTTTAGTCTTACCCAGATTGTCAAATTATTCTTTAATGACCATGGTATTTATAGTGATGTCCAGTATTTTTTTTTCTCCCATGAGTGAAGTCTTCCCCTCCTAATGCCCAATTAACATGGTTATAGTGATTTTACTAATCTGTACAAAGAGCCATGTTTTGGTCTCATTTTTTTTATTTGTTGATTTTCTTTTTTCAGTTTATTGACTTCTGTTTCAATTCTGAATGTTTCTTTTTGCCAACTTACATTAAATTTAATTTACTCTTATTTTTTAGTTTCCCATAGAGGGAACACATTGTTATAACTAGGAACAAAAGGTTACTTGTTAGGTTAATTGAGGAAACTTAGATGAGCAGATCTTTTTTCTTTCTTTCTTTCTTCTTTTTTTTTAATGCGCTCATTTTACTGCATTTCAGTTTTCACAAGTTGTGTTTTCAATGGAATTTAGTTCAGAATAATCTTTTGAGAGTCCTTCTTCAACCATGTCTTTAGAAATGTTCTTTAATCTCTGTGCATTTGCCCATCTTTGTGTCAGTGATCTGTGGCTTAGTTCCATTATGGTCTGTGTTTACGTGTTGTATCATCTGGTATTTTAAATGTGTTAATGAATATGTGCCCTATGAACTTGAGAAGAAATTATGTTCTGCTATTGATGTACTAGTCTGTAGTTGTCCATTATATTCAGTTGGATATGTTGAATTCCATTATGAAAGTACTAATCTTGTGCCTGTTGAATCTGCCTATATCATATTAGAGGATTGCTGAAGTCTCCCAGCTATAGTAGTGGATTCTTCTTCTACTTCATGCTGTTCTATTAGTTTTTGCCTCATGTATTTTGATGCTTTATTGTTAGGATCACGTAAATATTATTTTCTTCCTAGAAGAATTCATCACCTTATTGCTACATAAATGGTCCACTTTGTCTCGGACATTTCTTTTGTTCTAAAGTGCATGCAGTCTGTCTGAAATTTTAATAGTAATCATCTTTACTTTATTTTGCTTGGTGTTAGCATGGCTGTAGTTTTCTCCATCTATTTATTTTTGAAGGTATAATGTGTATTTCTAGAGAGCACATGTATTTCGGTCTTGTCTACTCACTCATGACAGTCTCAGTGTTTTAATTGGTATGGTTAGATCATTTGCATTTAAGGTGATTCTTGATATGGTTAGATTATGTCTTCCATTTTATTTCTTTTTATTAATTGTACTTACCATTTTTTCTTATTTTTTTCCTCCCACTCTGCATCTACCTTTTTTTTTTTTTTTGTAACTTGGACAAAGTATATTATTCTTTTTTTATCTTTTATTCTAATAATACCTCCAATTCTTTTTAAGATTTTTTTTTTTACGGGTTGCCCTAGAAATTGCACATTACACTTGGAAGTAATACAGATATACTGTCCAATCACACTATACTGTTACAGGGTTGGTGCATGTATTTTATGATTACATTTTATTCGTTTCACTTACACATAAGCAAATATGTAGATAAACACATAGATACATGCATATAAAATCAAACACATTGTTATAACTAGGAACAAAAGGTTACTTGTTAGGTTAATTGAAAATAAATAAAATACTCATTTGTCTTTTATCAAATGTAAAAATCAACTCAAAATGGATTAAGAGTTAAAAGAAAAAAGAAATGAATGAATAAATGAATAATAAATTTATTTATTTATTTATTTATTTATTTATTTGATAAATAAAAAATTTTTAAATTTTTAGAAAAAGCGTTAAATGTAAAATCCAAAACCATAGAACTACTGAAAGAAAACAGGGTTGCACTCCTTGACATCAGTCTTGGCAATGGATTTTTCGCCCAGTTAATAAAAGCAAAACTAAACAAGTGAGACTGCATCACACTAAAAACATGTGAACAGCTAAAGGAGCCAATATCAAATTGAAAGGCAACCTACTGAATGGGAGCAGATATTTACAAACCTTATATTTGATATGGGGCTATTATAGAGAGAGAGAAGCTCTTCTGTTGAGAAAAAGAAACATCTAATTTATTTATTTTTTTAAAAAAGATTTTATTTATTTATTTGACAGAGAGATTACAAGTAGGCAGAGAGGCAGGCAGAGAGAGAGAGAGGAGGAAGCAGGCTCCCTGCTGAGCAGAGAGCCCGATGCGGGACTCGATCCCAGGACCCTGATATCATGACCGGAGCCAAGGCAGCAGCTTAACCCACTGAGCCACCCAGGCACCCAAAACATCTAATTTAAAATGAACAGAATATCCCACTAGACATTTTTCTAAAGAAGGCATCGAAGAGGCTCACATCAGAAATAGTGAAATACGTTAACACAAAAAACATACTGAGATATCACCTCACTTAATAGCCAAAAGAAAACTACTATTAAAAAGAGAACAGATAAATTTTTATAAGAATGTGGGGAAAGTGAACCCTTGTGCACTGTTAGTGGGAATGCAAACTGGTATAGTTACTATGGAACCCTGTTGGGATTCCTCAAAAATTTAAAAATAGAGCTAGCATATGATCCAGTAGTCCTGTTTCTGGTATATATTTGAAGGGAATGAAATCATTCTCTGGAAAAGGTATCTCTTTCCTGTTATTATAGCATTTTTACAATAATCAAGACAAGGAAACAGTCTTAATGTCTATCACAAAGGAATAAAGATTGTGTGCGGAAGGGGGGCATGGAGGGGAGAGAGAATATTTTTCGGCCATTTAAAACAACACGGAAAAATTACCATTGGCAAAACCTAGAGTGAACCTTTAAGGCATCATGCTAGTGAAATAAGGCGAAAAAATAAATACTATCCTATCACTTACGTGGAATCTGGGAAAAAACAAACTTCTAGACCAGGATTGGTTGAAGGTTATACAGAATGGGTGAATATAGTCAAAAGATATAAAATTTGAGTGATAAAGTCCATAGGACTTCCTTTTCCATAGGACATATTATATAATATGGTGACTATAATTAACAATACTGTATTACATACTTGAAAGTTGATAAAGACCAGTAGTTTTTTAAATTTCAGTGTAATAAAGTGTTATATTAGTTTCATGTGTACAATATGGTGATATTATAGCTCAGCTATTCATACATGACTTAGTGCTCATCATAAGTGTACTTACTATTCCCTTCATGTATTTGCACCTCCCACCCCAAACCATCCTTCTGGTGTTGTTCTCTAGAGTTGAGACCTTTTTTGTTTGTCTCTTTTTTTCTTTGTTTATGGTCACTTAAGTTTGAACCCATTCTATTAGCAATAATCGCGCCTCGGATAAACCTCATTGGCTACGATACTGCCACTGCGCAAAGCTTGAACCCATTCTAAAAGCACTTAATTTCTTATGGTCTCAGTCCTCTGTTTTAGGAGTGTAGTGTCCTATTTTTTATCCTTTTATTTTGTGTATCTCTTTCTGATTTTTACAGATATATCTAATTTGACTGCTCTTTGCTTCCTTGTTTTCTTACTCCTGCACAGTCTTTCTTTTCCATTCAAGGAATCCCCTTTAATGCTTCTCGTAATCTACTTTAGTGCTTATGAATTCCTTTAGCTTTTGTTTTTCTGGGAAACTTATCTTTCCTATTCTGAATGACAGCCTTGCTGAATAGAGTATTCTTAGCCAAAGGGTTTTCATATAGTACTTTGAATATATCATACCAATTCCTTCTGGCCCGGCATAGTTTCTGGTGAAAAATCAGCTAATAGCTTTTTGGGTTTCCCTTGAATGTAACTGCTTTCTTTTCTCTTTTTGCTTCTACAGTTCTCTTTTTATTACTACTTTTTGCCATTTTTATTACTATGTGTCTTGGTGTGGACATCCTTGGGTTGATTTTATCAAGTTTTCTGTGCCTCCTTGATCTGGATTTCTGTCTCCCAGATTAGGGGAGTTTTTAAGTGATACTTCTTCAAATAACTTAGTTGTCCTTTTTCTTTTTGAGATCCCTTAATGCAAATGTTTTTATGCTTGATGGTGCAACTGAATTTCCCTAACCTATTCTCATTTTGTATTATGCTTTTTCTCTTCTGTTCATCTTGATAGCTTCTGATTACTCTTGTCTTCTGGGTTGCTGAGCTGCCTTCTGCTTCCTCTAATCTACTCTTTATTTGGTGTGTTTTTAATTTCAGTTGCTGAGTTTTTCATCATTGATTGCTTCCCTTTAATATTTTCTGTCTCTTTGTTGAGGGTCTCATTGAGATCCTCCAGAAATAAACATATTGCTTATTTCTGGGTTTTTATTGTTGTTGGTTTTGTTTGTTTTAGGTCTCTTGCTGTGATTTTGTCATGTTCTCTCATTTGGGATGTATTTCAGTATCTCTTCATGTTGTCTAACTCCCTGGGTGTGTTTCTGTGTTTTACGAAAGTCAGCTACATTTCCTGTTCTTGATAGTAGTGCCTTTAGGAAGAAGGCCTGTGGTATCGTGCAGTGCGATTATGTACCTTGTTCCAGGTTATCTCCTGTATGTGTGTTATATGCGCTCTACTATTATGGCTGAGCTGTGTTTGCCATCAGGCCAGTCATCTGCAGTGGCTCTCTGTGTCTTTTGTAAGTTTGGTACTTGCAGTTGTTTTGTTTGTTTGTTTTTTAAGTCAAGAGAAGAGAGTTGTTTTTTTTGTTTTTTTTTGTTTCTGTTTTTAAGATTATTTATTTATTTATTTATTTATGATAGCTGCAGCACACAGGCAAAGGAAAGGGAGGGGCAGAGGGGAAAATGAAGGGGAGAGAGAGAATCTGAAGCTGACTCCCCACTGAGCATTGGAGGCTTATGCAGAACTTGATCTCCCCATGAGATCATGACCTGAACCCAGTCCGAAAAGTTGGATTCTTAACTGACTAAGCCACGAAGGCATTCCTGGTCTCCGTATTGATTGTTAGTGGACCAGTTTGGGGCCTCCTTAGGCTTGATTTGAATCAGACCAGGCATTTGCCAGTTAAATTAGCACACAGTAGGCAGGTCTGTGGCCAGAACCGATGTCTGCCCTGAGTTTATTCTAGGGGTAGTCAGATTGATATGTGTGGTTGGTAATCTTTTCCTTGTCCCTTTGGGCAGAATTCCCTTTAGGATGGTGTTGCCCCCAGATGAGGCTACTTGCATACTGGCAAGCTTGCCACTCAGGATATACTTCTACAGAGGCCAAGTCCACAGAATAATTCAGGGGTGGTGCTCACAGTGATAGCAAGGTGTGTACCTTTATGCTGTGGGAGGGGACCTGGAGCCTCCTGACTGAGGCTGTTGGGGTTCGAGGGAACATGTCCATGAGATAACCAGGGCAGGTCACACTTTTTGAGCAAACTAATTAGAGTGTTGACACTGTACAGGTTTCGGAAAGTTTCCAAGTATCCTGGTTGGAGGGCAAGAGAAAAATGGTTTCCACCCAATTCTTTTGTTCTGGAGAATTGCTTTGCCCCTTCAGCACACCTCTGAGATTAGTAAACAAAATCTTTCACTTTTTGCACTGCCACTACTGTGCTATGTCTCTATAAAACTGTTTATTTTATGTCTTTTGGATGGGTGCTCAATTTTCTATCACTGTCCCAGCTCTTCGAGAGCCCAGCCCACAGACTTAGGAAATTGTAGGTGTTAAATCTGGTTTTCAAATCCGAATGTCATGGAGCTATACCTTTCATGTGTGGGTCTAGATTCTCCCCCTCTTTTAGCCCAAGGCATCCATCCCTCTCATGGACAGTCCTGTGAGTTTGTTAACGCTTGCTGCCATATCTCTACCCTTCCTACCCTCTTCACTATGGTGTCTTCCCAGTGTTTACCTGTGGCAAGTATGCCACTCCCCAACCCCAGCTTCCCACCCCTATGTGTTGCCCTGGAGTGTGTGTTTTGTTTTGTTTTTAAGACTTATTTATTTGAGAGCATTTGAGAGAGAGAACGTAAGTGGGAGCTGTGGGGGGTGGGGGGTAAAGAGCAAAGGGAGAGGGAGAAGCAGACTCTGCTGAGCAGGGACTTGGGATCGTGACCTGAACCAAAGGCAGACACCTAGTCAGTTGAGCTACCTAGATGCCCCTGCTCTGGAGTTTTTAACTCTTAGATAATGCTTACTTTGAGTCTTTGGCTCAATTATGTTTATGTTTAGTTTTTCCTGCCACAGCATTGTTTCCAGTGGAGTTGTCTTTTCCTGTTACGATTTTTACTACCTGTCTCCAGGTTTGGATGCAGTATTTTGCCCCTGTGTCCTCATGTCTTTTAACTCATCTGAAAATAATTGATTTTTAGATTTGCTTACCTTTTTAATAAATTCTTAGTTCACTGTGGCTGTTTCTGCTCTTCTAATAGGTCCAAACAAGTCCTTGGTCAAGTATTTAATTTGCAGATACTTTCCTTTTTTAATAGTTATCTTTTTCACTTTTTAATGGTATTCTTTGGAGCACAAAACTTTATTTTTGATGAATTATTACTTTACTTTGATTGCTTTATCTTTGATATCATAGGTAAGAAATGACTCTCTAGTCTATGGTTGTGCATTTTACTCCAGTGTATTTTATTTTAAGAATTTTATAGTGGTGGGGTGCTTGGGTGGCTCAGTTGGATAAGCGTCTGCTTTTGCCTCAGGTCATGATTCAGGATTCTGGGATGGAGCCCTGCATCAGACTAACTGCTCAGCAGGAAGCCTGTGTCTCCCTCTCTCACTCCCCCCTGCTTGTGATCCCTCTCTTCTTTTTTTTTTTTTTTTAACTTTTTTTTTTTTAAGATTTTATTTATTTATTTGACAGAGAGAGAGATCACAAATAGGCAGAGAGACAGACAGAGAGAGAGATGAGGAGAAGCAGGCTCCCTGCTGAGCAGAGAGCCCAATGCGGGACTCGATCCCAGGGCCCTGGGATCATGACCTGAGCTGAAGGCAGAGGCTTAACCCACTGAGCCACCCAGGCGCCCCTGATCCCTCTCTTCTTGTGTCTCTCTCTGTCGAATAAAGAATATCTTTTTAAAAACTAAAAAAAAAAATTTCATAGTGGTACATCTTTCATTTATATCTTTGATTTATTCTGAATTATGGTAAAAGGAAGGAATCTAATTTCATTCTTTTCAGTGTGATTTCCAATTGTTTTAGCATAATTTCCATATTTAATTATATTGACACCTTTGTCAAGAGAGTAACATTTTTTTTTTTAAAGATTTTATTTATTTATTTGTAAGAGAGAGAGAGTGAGAGCGAGCACAGGTAGACAGAGTGGAAGGCAGAGTCAGAGGGAGAAGCAGGCTCCCTGCAGAGCAAGTAGCCCGATGTGGGACTCGATCCCAGGACGCTGGGATCATGACCTGAGCCGAAGGCAGCTGCTTAACCAAGTGAGCCACCCAGGCGTCCCTAGAGTAACATTTTTATTTGGCTTTTAAATTCCTCTCTAGTGCTGTGTGCTCTATTATTTATTATAGGTAATATAATATGTAATGATATATATATAGTCTCAAAAAATTAGACTATACAGAACTTGTTTATATGCCCTTCATTTCGTTAGTATTAATGCACACAGGCAGTCTCAAGATGACTAAACAAAATCATAACTTAAAATGGTAAATCTTAATTGTTCTTTCTATAAACATCTATAGCTGTATTTGTATTCCTGGGCAAACACTCTTCTGGTTTAGAATATGTACTTTTGTCTTCCTACTTGACATTTGTAAAATAACTTTTAATAGCCTCCTATGTTGCTTTTATTTTTTTTCATTACCTTTATGAATTTGTGGCAAGTATAAAAACCTACATATTTCATTCCAGAACAGTATTTATAAGGGAAACAAATTTTGCCTTTTGTTTTTGAGATAAGGAATAGAGTGTTCTTGGAGTTATGGATGTACTTCCAGATTTTTTTTTCCTAAAGAAAAGCCTCATGGGCGCCTAGGTGGCTCAGTGGGTTAAGCCACTGCCTTTGGCTCAGGTCATGATCTCAGGGTCCTGGGATCGAGTCCCGCATCGGGCTCTCTGCTCAGCAGGGAGCCTGCTTCCTCCTCTCTCTCTCTCTGCCTGCCTCTCTGCCTACTTATGATCTCTCTCTGTCAAATAAATAAATAAATAAAATCTTAAAAAAAAAATTAAAAAAAAAAGAAAAGCCTCATTTTTAATATTTTTACTTTATTTTATTTATATTTTTTATTTGAAAGAGAGAGAATATATCTGAGAGTTAGGGAAGAAGCAGAGGAGAATGTACAGGGACAAATAGGCTCCTTAGCCAGCATGGAGTCTGAGGCAGGGCTTGATCTTAAAACATTGAGATCATGATCTGAGTGGAAATCAAGAGTCTGACATTAACTGACTGAGTCACCCAAGTGACCCTTTTATATTATTTTTATTTTTCAGTTTTCTTTAAAGTTCTCTTGTAATCACTTAAAATGAAATTCATCTACCATTTTCAGAATGTCTGATGGTCCACAATAAAATTAGAATTGGTACATGTTTTTCTTATTTACATAATACCTCACTGTTATAATATTAATTTTATGAATGATGGAGGAAGTTCATACCATGCCATTTGGCTTGATTTTTTTATTTAATGGCATCAATGAAGATATTCTATGAGAAATATGCCTATTACAAATTTAGTTTTGAAATGAGTCTTTAATGCTCATGTAGGTAAAACTGTTTTACTGATTATGTAATGGAAATTGTAGCCTGAAATATGTACTGAGTATTTCTGCTAATTTATAGGAAGAAAATGAGAAAAGAACACAACATAAAGAATATTCAGATACTGAATCCATATCTTCAGATGCGTAAGTATCTTTAATGTTCGTTCAGTATTTCTGTCCAAAATTCATGGACTTAATATTCTTAAAAAAAAATTTTTTTTTAAAGTTCTGGAAGGAGAAGGAAAGGACCTTTTAAAACCATAAAATTTGGAACCAACATTGACCTCTCCGATGACAAAAAGTAAGTCCTCAAGTTACGTGCAGTTTGAATCACAAGATTGAAAATTGTCTGATTTCATATTTTTTTAGACTCTGGTCATTCTTTTAGGGTTTTTTGTTTGTTTGTTTTTTGGGTTTTTTTTGTTATCATTGAAGTCTTAGTTAAAAACACTACCATTCTGAAATGATTTTTGCTAGGTTTTGCAGTAGATTTTAGTTAATGAGGAATATCAACACATTAAATATACAAATGAGAGCAAGAGTCGGGGGAGGGTCAAGGGAAGAGGGAGCCTACGATCATGACCTGAGCCAAAATCAAGATATGGACCTTTAACCAACTGAGCCACCCAAGCACTCCTCTTATATTCCTAAAATTATAAATTTTTAGGATTTAATTTTTTTCAGTGATCTTGATTTATTTCAGAATTTTTTTCCTTGGAAGAGTTAACATTCTACTACTACTAACCTTAAAAATGTAATAATTAGAGATTTAAATGTGTTTCTGATTAGAACAATACTTTCAGAGACCTGGTAAATTCTCTTAAGTATTTGCAACAAGATGACACTTTTGATCTGTTACTTTATTTCAGGTGGAAATTGCAGCTACATGAGTTGACTAAACTTCCTGCTTTTGTGCGTGTAGTATCTGCAGGAAACCTTCTAAGCCACCTTGGTCATACTATCCTGGGCATGAATACGGTTCAGCTATACATGAAAGTTCCAGGGAGTCGGACACCAGGTTATTTTTGTGAACTAATATATCTTGTATAACTGAAGAGTTTAATCAGATATGACACACACGTTCAGCCAGTTTCTTCCCATTTGTAATCAATAAAGTCAGAAGCCAAATGGGTTTTTAATGCTTTCTAATACATAAAAATATTTGTAATTATTTCTATAAATTAGCTGAGAGTAGTTTTCTCTATGTGCCCTTTTTTTTTTAATGTGTAAACATGAAAATAATCCAAAACATTTAACTGGGAAGGAGACACTAAATCCGTAAGGAGTAAAGGAGATAAGCAGTTTAAAAGCTTTGTCTTTATCCCATTGATTGCAAGCTCAGTGGCTTGCCAAATTTTTTTCACCACAGTTAAAATTAGAGCTATGTCATAATAATGAACTAATATTCTTACTGTTTAAAAAAGAATTTCTTTGAAGATATTAAATATTTAGTACACCAATATTTTCTGTTCTCTCCTATTATGTTTCATTTTATAAAAGTGTAATTTAGAAATTTTCTTTTTTTTTCTTTTTTTAAGATTTTTATTTTATTTATTTGACAGACAGAGATCACAAGTAGGCAGAGAGGCAGGCAGAGAGAGGAGAACAGGCTCCCCGCTGAGCAGAGAGCCCGATATGGGGCTCGATCCCAGGACCCTGAAATCATGACCCGAGCCGAAGGCAGCAGCTTAACCTACTGAGCCACCCAGGCACCCCATTTAGAAATTTTCTAATGAAGGAGCCAGTCGAACTTCTTCATGGTGATTCTAAGTGTTTCAGGTTCTATAAGCTGCAATGTAAAATTGAGGATATTTTGTAGATACTCATATAATGGAAAAAATATTTATATTACTTCTTATTGATGAAGGTCAAAATACAAAATAATTTAGTACAGTTTTTCCTTCTCATGGGAGAATAAATTTCACTTCATTGGGGTTTGGGGTTAGCATTCCTATGAGAGTCAGCTACAGATGTGCCTCTATGAAAGCTGTTCTACAATGAGATCTATGTATTTCATCTTTAAAAATGTCTTTTCACACAAGTAGGCACTATCAAATACTACTGTCAATCTATAACCCTTTTTTTTTTTTTTGAGCATAATTGGTTGGAAAGCATTTATCAAATTTAGTTCTTTTACTTGATATTTTTATGTCTCATTGTTTTGCAGATTAATCCTTTGCAGTTTACATTTGGAATGTTCTCATTTGCAGTGGCTTTTATAATATGGAAAGGTTTCCTACTCTGCATTGATTGAGATTTGAAACATGGTATTAGATTTGTAGTTTGAGCTTGAAAAATATATGCTGCAGATATTGGAGGGAATAGATGTCTGGCTTCTTCAGTTTTTAAAAACACAGAAAGTATAGAAAACAGCTTGCTAGTACTCGTGATTCCAAAAATACTGTTTTGCAAATGACTTGATGTAATTTAAGTTTTGCTCTGTAATTTTAGGACTATGTAAAGAATTTTTTTGAAGGGGCGCCTGGGTGGCTAAGTGAGTTAAGCCTCTACTTTCGGCTCAGGTCATGATCTCAGGGTCCTGGAATCAAGACCTGCAGCGGGCTCTCTGCTCAGCTCTCTCTCTCTGCCGGCTGTCTACTTATGATCTCTCTCTCTCTCTCTCTCTCTCTGTCAAATAAATAAATAAATAAAATCCTAAAAAAATTTTTGTTTTGAAAACTGTAACAAAATTTTTATTATCTGTCAGTGTTCATTCACTAACCATAACTGACAGTTGCTCTCAAGCAGAAGTGTTGAGTTTCAACTCCTGATGGTCTAAAAATTATAATTTCACTATTGCCAAATCATGGGTCAGCTTCTGTTTCTGACAAAAACTCAAGAGAGCTAATATTCGTGAAGCCTCCAAGAATGGTACATAATCAAATATCTACCAGTCAATAATATTGTGAATAGCCATAAGCATTAATCACTTAATGTTTTAACAAACTTCTCTATTATGTCCATGCAAATTCACACAGTTTCTCCAACATCAGTTGTAATACATTCTAATGGATTCCATTCTAGCAGTATTTAACTTAACATTTTCCAACTTTTTTGAAAATATTCTCACTGTAGTTTGTCCTATAAAGACTAACCCTTCAGTCACTTAACATTTGGTCTTAATTCCTCAATTAGTTAAAATACGAATTAGCAAATAAAAATTAGCAAAATCTGTTGACCTGTTAAGGAACAAGAAAAACTGCCTAAAATTATTTACCTTCTTATTATAGTTAACTATTTGTATTGCTCTCAACATCCTCACTGAGTAGCTGTTCTCAAAAAAAAAAAAAAAGACTTAATAGTCTGGAACCATTTCATTTCATTTTCTCCAGATACAGTGATTTTATTCACTGAAGTGAAATGCAGTTTTATTAACTCATGGCCTGGTTATCACTTTTTTTGCTTGACCAGACACTGACTTTGATTTCAGTCTCAATCTTTTCTTTTTATCTTTTCCTCCTCCTATTTGTTTAATTTTTGAAAAGAGGTATAATGATGAGATACTGCATTTTAACTTTTCTAATTTTTTTGTCCATTGTTTTTCTGTAAGATGGGTACATGGTAATGAACACTTTTGTAGTTTCAGTGTACAATAATCTTTTTTGCACAGCAAGAATATTCTTGTATATTAAATACAATACTTTTATTGTGAAATGGAGAAAATTATTTGCACTACCGCATGAAGTTCATTTATCTTGCTTTAACATGATGGATGTGCACTGGTCTTTTTTCAGATAAAATATTGATATATGGTGATAAGTTTATCAGCTGAAATGCGGATGAATTATAGCTGCCTTAATACAATGTTTTACCAACCAGGAGTGAGAACTAATGCTAATGTGTAATATTTTTGTTACAGCTGCTTGATTGTAAATTGTTGAATGAAAACACTAATAGACAAAACATAAACCAGTGTGTGTTTGTGTTCCATGAAAGTTCTAAGCAAGAACACATGTTTCAGCCATGGGCAGTAGTTTGCCATTCCATGATTTAAAATCTTAAAAATCTTAAAATTTTCACCCAGCACAAATTATCTTTGTTCCCTGTGCATTAACATAGGTCATGTTACATATCATAATGCAAATATTTAACAATCTATGAGTTCTGACAACTATCCATAAACACAAACAGCAAATAACCTGGTTCTATATATGTACTGATGCCTATATAGCCTATGTATAAACCTCTTCTACTGCTGTTTTATTTATTATTTATTTTTAAAGATTTATTTATTTGATAGAGAGCACGAGTAGGCAAAGTGGCAGTCAGAGGGAAAGAAAGAAACAGGCTCTACCCTGAGCAGGGAGCCTGATTGGCAGAGCTCAATCCCTGGAGCCTGAGATCATGACCTGAGTTGAAGGCAGACGACTGAGCCATGCAGGCACCCATCTGTTTTCATTTTTATTACTTGTTTCAGTTATAGTTTGACAGAGTGCTTGCTTCTTTACATTTTCACTATATATTAGCCATATAGTTTGTTTCAAGTAGGTTGTTGCTTATTTTTAAATGATTTAGGTTTTGCGACTTTTCTTATTAAAATCTGAAAATTTTTCTTTTTTTTTTTAAGGTTTTTTATTTATTTATTGGACAGACAGATCACAAATAGGCAGAGAAGCAGGCAGAAAGAGGAGGAACAGGCTCCCTACAGAGCAGGGGCTCCGATGTGGGGCTCCATCCCAGGACCCTGGGATCATGACCTGAGCTGAAGGCAGAGCCTTTAACCCACTGAGCCACCCAGGCACCCCAGATCTGAAAATCTTTTTGAAGAAATGCAGACTCAGGGTCTCCTTTGAGATTATCCATATTTATTCTTATCAGGGATTTTGATGTTAATGGAACTCGTTGAGTGGAATGTTTATATTCCCAGGCCATTACTGTAAAGTCACTTACTTTGTGGTAGTTTATCACTAGTAGTGTTAAAGTTGAGATAAGGAGAGTTGTAGTTAATGAGAGAAGACTTTAGAGTGTTTATCCTCGTCATCATTAATACTTTTGTAATACTAAGCAAGAATTTCATATGGCAAAGGGTTTTTTGAAATAGATAGAGAGAGAGAGAGAGAAAGAATTAGACTGAGTTGGTTATCCAGTTTTGGATATAAAAGTAAATGTAATGAAAAACAAAGGAAATGAAAAATATCTTTCTTCAGAATATTTGTGGGAGAACAAAACCTAATAGATCACTTATTTGTCATTGTGCCTAAAAGTGCTTGAGGTTTCTAATATATTTGTATAGCATTAGGTTTTTTTGTTTTGTTTTGTTTTGTTTTTTAAGATTTATTTATTTGACAGAGATTACAGGTAGGCAGAGAGGGGAGGGAAGCAGGCTCCCCAGCAAGCAAAGAGCCCAATGCGGGCCCTGACCCAAGGACCCTGAGATCATGACCTAAGCCAAAGGCTCAGGCTTAACCCACTGAGCCAGCCAGGAGCCCCTCTATAGCATTAGTTCTTTAACAGCATCCTTTATAATAATCTTGTGAAATTTCTTAGAGGAAATTTTGTTTAGTATATTTTATTTTGCTGGTATAATTCTAAAGAAATACTGTTTTAAATTGCTGTTTACTTGGTAAGGATTTTGTTTCTATTCCAACATACATAGAAAAGGTACCTTACTATAACAATTTACATTCTGACATGATCTTGAAATGTGTTCTGAAAAATTCAGATTGTTCTCAGATCCTTTATTCAAAGATGTTTTTGTTTTTTAAGTAAATCTATCATGATGTCCTCAAATCTCAAATTTAAAACTCTATGCCAGGATAATATCTACCTACTTGTGGATAGAAGCATTTATAATTAATGTGTCAACATCAAATTGGGATTTATAAGAGCTGTAGAGGAGCAACAGGTTGTTAGGCAACCAAATTACATTTTGAAAAAACCCTCCCTCTTCTTTAATTCTTTGATACTCTAAGAATTCAAAGTATTTTATGGAGGAGGAAGTAGAAATAATGACAGTTAGTAATATTAATTGCTTATCTTATGCTGTCCTCTGATTTATAAGCATATTTTTCACTCTTAAAACAACCCAATGATTTAAAGGCACATTTTCTCCCATTGAATTTATACTATAATAATAACTTTTGTTTTCCCTTTTTCTTTTCAGGTCACCAAGAAAACAACAACTTCTGTTCTGTTAACATAAATATTGGTCCAGGTGATTGTGAATGGTTTGTTGTTCCTGAAGATTATTGGGGTGTTCTGAATGACTTTTGTGAAAAGTAGGTTTCTGAACAGATTTTGTTTTCAAATAATTTTAAGAAGACATTTATTATAAAGGGCAAAGTATGACACTAAATTTCCAATTATCCAGGAATTTTATTTTACTTTTTTATTTTTATTTTTTAATCCAGAAATTTTATTTTAAATGGTATTATTTGAAATCTTTTTTTCTCTGTGTTATGTGGAATAACACTAAATGAAACCAATTCATACAGTAACAACAGGTATGAATTCAAAAGACAGGGAGTTAAGGAATTTTTTTAAAGTTAGCTTTAAAAATTGATGAGTGTGAATGCACATTCTTTTCAGATGTGCTTTACAGAAAAATATGATTTAATTATAAATGAAATTAGAAATGGTAAGAATTCAAAAATGAACTGTCCTTATGCCTTGCTAGTAATTCAAGGATGTATGTCTCTAACAGTGAGCCTAAAATGATAATGTTCAGAGGCAGGTGAATTCCCTGCTATTTTAAGAGTTGATTATGATACTGGTAAATGATATGTTTATGAAATATAAAAAATTGGGTGAAATTCTAATAATTATTAACATCTGTGACCTTTAAAATCAGTATGCATTTTATATATCAATTTTGGAGGGCCTTTAACTCAGTATATTTGATTTAGTAAAAAGTTTGATGGTAATTTAAACAATTTAGTTTTCTTGCTGGCAAGGTATGATCATTTTTTATTCTCTTATGTATAATTTTTCTCATGTTAAGAAAAGGTCAGATTTCTAAATATTTAAAATTTATCAGGAAAATAGTGTAATACTCTCTTCTCTGAACGTTTATTCCAAAAAATTGGTAACTTAAGTAGGTTATAGGAATGGTCTGATGGGAAGTTTCTTGTGTGTTTAAGAACTGTTTATTTTTTTAAGATCTTGCTTATTTATTTTAGAGGGAGCATGGACACGCACACATTCACATAATTGCATTGGGGGAGGTGTAGAAGGAATGGGAGAAAAGAATCTTGAGCAGACTCCACACTGAGCGTGGTGGAGCCTGATGGTTGGGTTTGAACTCACGACCCTGAGATCATGACCTGAGCTAAAATCAGGAGACAGGTGCTTAACTGACTGTGCAACCCAAGTGCCCTAAGAACTATTTTTTAAGGTTATACGGGGGTGTATCATAACTGTTCCATGTACAGTATAAATATTCTTAATATTCTGAGTGGGAACAATTTTCAGGGTTTAACTTCTTTAAAATAGTATGGGTATATTTAGGTCAAAGATAGAAAATATATGGACTAATAATCAAGTTAGAGTAATTCATCTTAAGTTGAAGAATCATACTTATCATCTCAGGTTTTCTATAAAGTTTATTTTGCAAAGAACAGAATATAGCTGCTTTTCTTTCTTTCTTTTTTTTTTTTTTTTAAGATTTTATTTATTTGACAAAGAGAGCAAGAGAGGGAACACAAGCAGAGGGAGCTGGAGACGGAGAAGCAGGGTTCCTGCAGAGCAGGGAGCTTAGTGTGGGGCTCGATCCTAGGACCCCGGGATCATGATCTGAGCCAAACACAAACACTCAGTGGCTGAGCCATTCAGGTGCCCCCAGTTTCAAATATTTAAAACTTTTATATTTATTTCAGGACTCTACTTAAAATCTTTAAATCAACCACTGTTTTTAAACTTTTGAGGAAAACAAATAATCTGTTTGCCTTAGTTGGCTTTTCCCCCCTTTTTTGTATGATGTCTTCTCCACTTTAATGTTATCAGTGTATGGGTAAAATAAGGTTTATACCATGATTGTAACTTTTTACTTTCTTCTTTTCTCTCCCTCCCTCCTCCTGACCCACTGCCCCAGGTCCTCTTCATATTTTTCTGACAACATTGCAGAGTTTACAGAAAACACAATTTTCAGCAGTTCATTTATCAGTATCTGCTAGACTTACCACTAGAAAAGTCCTTTCATTTTAGGAGAAAAAAGGAAGAGAGACAGGTTCCATGTGCACAATTCTAAGACAGCCATTATCATTTTTGTTAAGAAAAAACAAAACAGAAGTAGGGCAAATGCTTTTATTTAACCTTCATAAAGGAATAATTCTATGATTTGAGTTTTCTCTTGAGAAAATTAAATAATTGAAGTACCTATAACTGAATTCTTACAGAAAAGAATTGGTATTGTAGTTACCTTAAATTATTTCATAATTGTGATGGAAAAAAATAATAAGTCACAATTTTATAATAAAAATTCGACAGTTTTTTCTCTGTATTGCTGCTGTTGGTGGTGATTCATGTGAAGAAAAAGGACTTTATATCGATGGGAATTGAGGGGAAAGTTTTTGTTTTTATACTTGCCACAGTGCTTCTGGCTCAGAAGTTAAGTGGGTTCTTATAATCCCTACTCTCAATTTTCTTTTTAGAGATTCCTTGAAATTAAGAGGTAATTCAGAAAGAAAGGATAGATCAGAAAAAGAATTAAAAATTAGTCTATTTAAGTGTAGTTGAATCTTTGACTTTTGGACTTCTGAAAAGAATTTAAGCATATAGTATAGATAGATCTTTGAATTATTCTACATAATCATGTGCTATTAGTATTTTTTTCAGGATTACCCCTTAATATTTACAAGTCTCAACTTTTGAAACATGTAGTTCTTTTTACAGTGCTAGTAACTTTTAATGAAATACATAAAGTATCTTTTAACATTTGGAAATTGTTGCCCCATCTTTTATGAGACATTTTTTTAAAAAGTTAATTCATTGTTATTTATTCCTTCCCACCTACCCCTCCCCCAGAAATAATTTGAATTTCCTGATGAGCTCTTGGTGGCCCAACCTTGAAGATCTGTATGAAGCGAATGTCCCTGTATATAGATTTATTCAAAGACCTGGAGATTTGGTCTGGATAAATGCAGGCACTGTGCATTGGGTTCAGGCTGTTGGCTGGTGCAACAATATTGCTTGGAATGTTGGTCCACTTACAGGTATTTTAATGATCCATTAATAGATTTTACATTTGAAAGGATTATTACTTTTTTTAAAGATTTTATTTATTTATTCATTTGTCAGAGAGAGAGTGAGCACAGGCAGACCAGTGGCAGGCAGAGGCAAGAGGGAGAAGCAGGCTCCCTGCTGAGCAGGGCGCCCGATGTGGGACCCGATCCCAGGACGCTGGGATCATGACCTGAGGTGAAGGCAGCAGCCCAACCAACTGAGCCACCTAGGTGTCCCGAAAGGATTATTTCTAATTGGTGGTATTCTGTTAGAAAATAGTTCACTGGATTTTGGAAAACCTTGTCTCCTCGGAAAAGTCTTACTTGTATGGATAGTACATTCAAGTTAATAAATGAATATCTAACAACAAGTATTTGGACAGCTAACACATGTATGCTTTTGTAGACTTGGTGTATATACTTTGGATATATCACAGTGTTTTGTGTGGCTTTTATGGAAAATCTGGTATATTATAGGAATAGTCAGCCTTGTCAATTATTAAACTTTGTTTAATATATGTAAGGTAAAGAACTGAGCTTTTGGAGTCAGAAAGACTTGATTAGCTGTACCTTTGTTAATTTTTTAACTTAGGGCAAATATTTTAACCCCTCAGGGCTTAATTTCCTTATTTAGAAAATGAGAATTCAAATCCGTAAAGATTTGAAAGGATGAAACAAGATGTAAAATGAGCCTCACCAGAATGATTTCCAAGACTACTTTACTTTTAATATTGAAAGTCTGCCTGTAGCAATGCTGTTTGCATGATAAATATTTTTAAAACTTTTTAATTCGGGGGTGCTTGAACTCCCAACCCTGAGATCAAGAGTCGCATGCTCTTCTGACTGAGCCAGCTAAGTGCCCCTACATGATAACTATTTTTAAACTATTAAATTATTTTTTTTTAGAATTGATATTAGGTGGTAATAATTATCTTCATACCTTTTGTAAGTTGGGGTAGCTGTATAACTTTAAAAAACTTTGTTTTCTCCTAGCCTGTCAGTATAAATTGGCAGTGGAACGGTATGAATGGAACAGATTGCAAAGTGTGAAGTCAGTAGTACCCATGGTGCATCTTTCTTGGAATATGGCACGAAATATCAAAGTCTCAGATCCCAAGCTTTTTGAAATGATTAAGTAAGTGTTTACAAATCACTATAGTCCCTGTTTTTGTGGGGTGTGGGGAATGTGGTAGAAATGTTAACTAATCGATATTTCCCCCCCCAAATAACTATGTCATAACATCAAGTGATAAGATGGTCTAGAGGTCTTGACAAAAGAGAAATCACATGTTAAAAAGTATTTTCTTCATTTACAGACTATAATTATTATGATACAGAGAGGAATAAAGGCATATATACATGATTCTATACCATTAAAGTTAGAATCTGTTCTTTCCCTTGCTCTCTCACCAGAATGATTTCCAAGACTACTTTACTTTTAATATTGAAAGTCTGCCTGTAGCAAGAGAGAGTGAGCATGTGATTTTGAAATAAAAGTCCAATAAATAAATTAAATTTATAATAGTGATTTAACAAAAAAGGTTGAATTTTCTGGCTTTTCTATCTAAATCATCTCATTTTTAGCTTCTAAAACTTAAGAA
Source organism: Mustela nivalis (assembly GCF_964662115.1). Lineage (NCBI taxonomy): Eukaryota > Metazoa > Chordata > Mammalia > Carnivora > Mustelidae > Mustela > Mustela nivalis. The sequence continues at coordinate 30,566,924 of NC_139041.1, forward strand.
GCTAATAAATTAGCTTACAAAATTAATAGATTACCAATTTGAGTATATACATTATAGTAATTTCTCATTTATTAACTTGGTTTCCATTCCATTTGTTTCACACATTTATTTGTAGTAACATATTTTTAGACCCTGCCACTTACTGTATTTCTCCAAATTGTAGTGTATATGCTTTTCTTTCCTTCTCTGCATCACTATCACCAATGAAAAATCCTTCTATTCAGAGAAATATGAAATATTATAGATTATAATAATTACGCTGCTGTTTTTTTCATTGTTATTTATTTGTTTTCAAGGCATATATATGTATATGTGTGTGTATCCATATACACAAATATATGAATTATATATATAGTATTTATATATACAACATATATAAAGATTATTTATATATAAACAAACAAAACAAGAGAGGAAGATTTAGCATGTCTTTCAAATCTGTTAGGCCAGTGTCTTTAAAATGAGTGCTGGTTTACAGGGCGCCTGGGTGGCTCAGTGGGTTAAAGCCTCTGCCTTTGCCTCAGGTCATGATCCAGGGTCCTGGGATGGAGGCCCACATCGGGCGCTCTACTTGGCAGTGAGCCTGCTTCCCTTCCTCTCTCTCTGCCTGCCTTTCTGTCTACCTGTGATCTCTGTATGTCAAATAAATGAATAAAATCTTAAAAATAAAATAAAACAAAATCAGTGCTGGTTTATTATGAACAATTTCAATTCTCTATTGAAAATTTTATTCTAATAAGTCTATTCACAAAGCTGAGGTCACGGTAATATGCCTATTCACTGGCATATTCAGGGGCCATTCACTTTTTGGTATATATTTGAAATTTAATTTAGATACATTTGAAAGAGCATTTAGTCAAAACTCATGTAGTAATTGCTATTAAAAATCTACACAAGGGGCGCCTGGGTGGCTCAGTGGGTTAAGCCGCTGCCTCCGGCTCAGGTCAGGATCTCAGAATCCCGGGATCGAGTCCTGCATCGGGCTCTCTGCTCGGCAGGGAGCCTGCTTTCCTCTCTCTCTGCCTGCCTCTCTGTCTACTTGTGATCTCTCTCTGTCAAATAAATAAATAAAATCTTAAAAAAAAAAAAATCTACACAAAGTGGTCATTTTTCAATTTCTCTATCAAGGTCATTACTTCAAGTCTGTTTCTTGAAAATATCCACTGGCTGGTCCAAAATGAACTATTTTTATCCAGTGTCTTAAGATTTTTTTGTTTTTAGGGTTTATCTAAAATGAATCACTTGTGTTTGAGAACTGCAGAGTTTATGCCAGACACTGTTGCTGACAATGAGGATAGATAGTATGTTAGAGAGAATCTTGGGAGTTGATGTGGTTTAAATTTTAAAGGAGCCAGACAGGCAGATTTTGAACCATGTAAATAAAGTACCATTAAATAATGTAAGTAAAATAAAAGAGGACAGTTATTTTTTGTTTATAGGGTAGATAATGCTGCTTTTGCTTAAGTGACTTCTAAGGGTGTGATTTCTCACCTGGACCTGAATAATGAAAAGGAGATAACCGTGAGAAGACCTGGGAGTAGAGTAGAATATATCAGGCCTACCGAAGATATGAAAGGTTTACATCAGAACAACTTTGATACACTTACAAATAGAAAAGCCAGTAGAACTGTGGTAGAATTAGGAAGGGAATAGTTGTGGTAGTGAGTTCACATAAATGATCAGATATTAAATTATAGACTGATTTGTAGCAGTAGAAGTGGACAGAGATCACTCTACAAAAAGTTGTGAAACTAGAACTGAAGGGCTTACACACAGATTGGCTTGTAGGATAAGAAGAAAAAAGGAATCATGAAAAGATCATCATCTTTGTTGTTCTTAACTGTTCTTCATTAACTTAAAAACTACCCTCAGTAACTTTTTAGACCCATTCCAGTTTGTCTCAGTATTTCAAATGAGGGATAGCAAGACTTCATGATAGTCGATGTTCCCATTTTCTGTGGTGGAAGTTTGTTTGTTTAAAAGATTTTATTTATTTATTTGATAGATCACAGGTGGGCAGAGAGGGGGAAGCAGGCTCCCCTGTGAGCAGAGAACCCAATGTGGGACTTGATCCCAGAACCCTGGGACCCTGACCTGAGCTGAAGGCAGAGGCTTAACCAACTGAGCCACCCGGGCGCCCCATTGGTGGCAGTTTAAATTGCATGGTCTGAGTTGTGGCAGGAGTCTTAATATTGAATTTGAATATATAAATTTAGGTTGTCTTCCACTTAAATTACTGAAGACCGTTTTCATCCATATTTTCCATACACATTTTTTTTTTTAAACTTAAGTGAATCTCCTTATTTACCTGTGTTCCATTTGTGCTGGAAGTTTTGGATGGTTGTGCTTATATACTATATACTATACTTTCGTAAAGTATGTGCTTATAAACTGTGGAATTCTTTTTTAAAGATTTTTATTTAGTTAGTTAGTTATTAGAAAGAGAGAGCACATGTAGGCAGAGAAGTGTGGGGGTAGGGGGTGGGAAGCAGGCTCCCTGCTGAGCAGACAGCCCAATGCATGGCTCAATATCAGGACCCTAAAATCATGATCTGATCTGAAGGCAGAGGCTTAGCCCACTGAGCCACCCAGGCGCCCCAGACTGTGGAATAATTTTGAAGGTTGATCATTCATTATAATTTCAGAATTCTACATATAATTTTGTCTGATGTTTAATTGGCACTCTTATTGAAAATGTTTACAAAGAGTCTTTTAGCCACCCCTGAAAATGTACTTCTGTCAGCCAAAGATGCATACATGTATAGCTTTCATTTCATCAATATTCAAATACTAACTGAATGGAAGACCTGGGGTAAGCCCTAGTGGTTTATAAACACTGTACAAATTCCTTTCTTTGTATATTTTTCCAGTAGGGAGTTAGGTAGAGATACGAGAGGCAGGAGGGTAAAAGATTGTTGTATGTAAATATACTAGTGCATGGATTGAAAGATGTAGATTAAAACATATTACAATTATGTCAGCTATCCCTCAATAAAAATAATATCCAGTAAAGGGATGCCTGGTTGGCTCAGTCATTGGGTATGCACTTGTTGATCATGGGGTCGTGAGTTGGAATCCCATGCTTAATATTAGAGCTTACTTGATTAAAAGAAAAATAGATGGATAGATCTAGGTATCTTAAATAAAAACATAACAGTACATCTTTTAGATACTACAGAATCTTGACAGGTTTTAGGGAGACATACTGTTTTTGGAGGGAAGGTAGCTTATGTGAAAGACAAAGATAAAGTGTAAAAATGAGTGTAAAAGTTGATGTAGGAAAAGAAAGTGTAAAGTATCCCTTTGGATTTTCATGTCATGGGTTCTAGATGTCCTGTATTAGGTAAGTTTAGTAGGCTGTATTCTAAGCTTAGTTCTATTGTAAGTGCTTAACAGAGATTACTTACTACAGTATTCCTAGGTTACCTGTATAGTTGGAGGCAGAGTTAGCATTTTACACAAAATATGAAAGAATTTGTTTGTAACTGATACATCACTTAATTGGAGGGGAATTAGCAAGATTGATCAGCAGGATGCGGATTTTGGAAGAAGCTAATGGAAATACAGAGCTTAAGAGAGCAGTCAGAGGAAAAAAATGTTCTGTCTAGTAGTTTGTGATTGCCTGAAGAGGAAAACAACAGGAAAAAAACAGGGAATAAACAGAGAAGTGAGCAATGGGAATATATTGTTAGAGAAATAAAGAGGACAATGTACTCTTTTCCTGTAAGTTCAGTTTTACTGTATAATATTGTATACATCATTGCTGAAGATCACATACCACAATATAAACACATTAAATCTTGGACCCTGTCAAATAGGACCCTATTTTACCTGTCAAATTTGACCCTGTCAAGTAGATTATTAATTTAACCTGGTTGTAACCCGTATTAGGGTTTCCTCGTGTGTGTGTTCTGTGTCTGTATATCGTGATTCCTAATAAACAGTCTTGCATTACTTTTTCCATTACTAAACAGACACTAAATTTATTAATTTCCATTAATAAACAGTCTTGAATTACTTTTTGAGTTATGTCACATATGACTTCTAGGTATTTTTTAAATTTATCCACAGCAGTGTGGCTTTTCACTTTGATACATCCTGAAGTTACTCTTGTAGAGATAACTAGTGAATAACTATTTTAAACATAGGGTGACACAGTTATTATTGATAGCCATTTCTTCCGCTGTTGAATTTAAATGTGTACTTGAGTTTTTCCATTACTTTTATTGCTGTATATTCACCATTTTAAAGTTCATTTCAATTTATATTGAAACATAAAGCTGTTCCCAATTTTTAAAGGACACAAAAGCAACTAGTGATAAGTACAATGGAAAATATGTAGAAAGATGCTTACAAACTGTGAGTTTAAACAATTAAACTGATGTTTAATTGGCACTCTCCTTGTTCCTGAATCCAGAGTAGGGGTGGTGGTGTACTGCTTTTTAGATCTTCATAGTTGGCTCATAGTTAAATACAGTGAACTTAAGTATAGTACATTAGTCAAAAAGAAAATCAAAATTTGACCTTTGACTTATGCACTCCACTTCTTGTACTGATTGTGTTTAGAGATTTTTTTTATTCTTTAATTCTTATTTACTGTGAACCAGCTTGATGATTGGGCACTTTTGCAAGGTGCTTACAAGATATGATTCATTTAATTTCACTTATTTGATAGACGTAGCTTAAGAGAGCTGCCCTCTGAGCAGGGAGCCTGTCCTAGGTCCCTGAGATCAAGACCTGAGCCAAAGTTGGATTTAACCGACTGAGCCACCCAGATGCCCCTCTATTCTTTCTTAAAGTAGTCTATAACATGCTTGATTTTTCTCTGTAGTTTCTTCAAGTTTAGTATCCATACATTTTATTTTAGAAAGACATTTGTCTGAATTACCATTTAGTGTGTTTTTAGATTTCTATAGTTTAGCATTTCACCTAGAAGACCCCAATTTTTACTCATATTGTACTTCATATTCTCACTATTATCTCCTCAAATGGCAACAAGGAAAACGATGGGTAGTGGGTATATTTGTTATGTTGATTTTTATCTGTCATTTTAGGATGCAGGGAACTTAGAAGATTCTATCCTGAATACTGAAGATACATTGCAATAATTGAAGTCTTTTAATTTCTCTTTGAACTTAAATTAGCTATAGGACTTTATTTCATACACCTTTTATGTTACAAATTAATCACATTTCTTGTGGAATCAGACTGAAACTAAAAGCTCTTGTGTCTTTCTGCTTAAGCTTTCTTTGCTCATTTATAATAGTTGAAGAACATAGAAACATTTGGCTAAAAATTTCAGTAGCAGCAGCTGCTAATGAGAAGAATTTTTAATTTGGAAGTAAAAAATACCAAATTTGCAAGGTTTGGGTTTTTGGTGTTTTTTTTTTAAGATTTGTTTGACACAGTGAGCACATCTGTGTTCATCAAGGATATTCGTCTGTAATTCCCTTTAAATGGGTCTTTGTCTGGTTTTAGGATCAAGGTAATGATGGCCTCATAAAATGAGGTTGGAATTTTTCCTTCCACTACTATTTTTTGGAACAGTTTCAGGAGAATAGGAATTAATTCTTCTTTAACTGTTTGGTAGAATCCTCTTGGAATCTGTCTGGCCCTGGACTCTTGTTTGTTGGGAGGTTTTTTTTTTTTTTTAAGATTTTATTTATTTATTTGACAGAGAGAGATTACAAGTAGACAGAGAGGCAGGCAGAGAGAGAGGAGGAAGCAGGCTCCCTGCTGAGCAGAGAGCCGGATGCGGGACTCGATCCCAGGACCCTGCGATCATGACCTGAGCCGAAGGCAGCGGCTTAACCCACTGAGCCACCCAGGCGCCCCTGTTGGGAGATTTTTGATGACTGCTCATACCTCCTTACTGTTCTGTTCAGGTTTTCTATTTCTTCCTGGTTCAGTTGTGATACTTCAATATGTCTCCAGGAATGCATCACTTTTCTTGTCAAATTTGCTGGCATATTGTTGCTCATAATATATTCTTATAATTGTTTGTATTTCTTTGGTATTGGTTGTGATCTCTCCTTTTTAATTCATGATTTTATTAATTTGGCTCCTTTCTCTTTTATTTTTGATAAGTATGGCCACAGGGTTATCAATCTTATTAATTCTTTCAAAGAACCAACTCCTAGTTTCATTGAGGGTTTTTTTTTTTTTTTAAGATTTTATTTATTTATTTGACAGAGAGAGGTTAGAAGTAGGCAGAGATGCAGGCAGAGAGAGAGAGAGGAGGAAGCAGGCTCCCTGCTAATCAGAGAGCCTGATTTGGGACTCAATCCCAGGACCCTGAGATCACGACCCTAGCCGAAGGCAGAGGCTTAACCCACTGAGCCATCCAGGCCCGGGAGTTGTTCTATTTTTTTGTTTGTTTGGTTTCTATTTCATTGATTTGTGCTCTGATCTTTATTTCTCTTCTCCTGCTGGGTTAGGCTTTCTTTGCTGTTCTTTCTCCAGCTCCTTTAGGTGTAGGGTTCGGTTGTGTACTTGAGACCTTTCTTGTTTCTTGAGAAAGGCTTGTGTGGCTATGTACTTTCCTCAAGACTGCCTTTGCTACATCCCGAAATTTTTCAATAGTCGTTTTTTCATTCTCATTTGCTTCCATGATTTTTTTCAATTCTTTAATTCCTGGTTGACCCATTCATTCTTTAGTAGGATGCTCTTTAGCCTCCATGAATTTGAGTTCTTTCCAAATTTGCTCTTGTTAATGGGATCTATCTTCAGAGCATTGTGGTCTGAAAATATGCAGGGAGTGATCCCAGTCTTTTGGTACCAGCTGAGACCTCATTTGTGACCCAGGATGTGATCTATTCTCGAGAATGTTCCTTGAGCACTAGAGAAGAATGTGTATTCTGTTGTTTTGGGATGGAATGTTCTAAGTATATCTGTGATGCTCATCTGGTCCAATGAATCATTTAAAGCCTTTGTTTCCTTGCTGGTCTTTTGCTTGGATGATCTGTCCATATCAGTGAGTGGGCGGGGTGGGGGGAGTGTTAAAGTATCCTACTATTATTGTATTAATTGTTGATGTGTTTCTTTGATTTTGTTATTAAGTGGTTTATATAGTTGGCTGCTCCCATGTTAGGGGCATAGATATTTAAAATTATTAGATCTTGTTGTGCAGGCCCTTTGAGTATGATATAGTGTCCTTCCTCATGTCTTATTATAGTCTTTGGCTTAAAATCTAATTTATCTGATATAAGGATTGCCACCCCAACTTTCTTCTGATGTCCATTAGCATGGTAAATTGTTTTCCACTCCCTCACTTTATTAAATCTGGAGGTGTCTTTGGGTCTAAAATGAGTTTCTTATAAACAGCATATTGATGGGCTTTTTGCTTTTTTATCCCTTCTGATACCATGTGTCTTTTCATTGGGGCATTTAGCCCATTTACATTCAGAGTAAACTATTGAGAGATATGAATTTAGTGCCATTGTATTGCCTATAATGTGACATTTACTGTATATTGTCTCTGTTCCTTTTTGGTCTACTACTTTTAGGCTCTCTTTTTGCTTAAAGGATCCCTTTCAATATTTCCTGTAGAGCTGGTTTGTTGTTTACAAATTCTTTTAGTTTTTGTTTGTCCTGGAATCTTTTTATCTTTCCTTGTATTTTAAGTGTTAGCCTAATTGGATATAGTATTCTTGGCTGCATGTTTTTCTATTGAATGCTCTGAATATATCATGCCAGTTCTTTCTGGCCTGCCAGGTCTCTGTGGATAAGTCTGCTTCCAGTCCAATATTTTTACCATTGTATGTTACAGACTTTTTGTCCCAGACTGCTTTCAGGATTTTCTCTTTGTCACTAAGACATGTAAGTTTTACTATTAGATGACAGGATATGAATCTGTTCTTACTGATTTTGAGGGGTGTTCTCTTTGCCTCCTGGATTTTGATGTTTGTTCCCTTTACCATATTAGGGAAATTCTCTATAATAATTCTCTCCAAGATACCTTCTGCCCCTCTCACTCTTTCTTCTGGATCCCAGTTATTCTAATATTGTTTCATCATATGGTATCACTTAACTCTTGAATTCTCCTCTCATGGTCCAGTAGTTGTCTCTCTTTTGCTCAGCCTCTTTATTCTCTGTCATTTGGTCTTCTATATCACTAATTCTGTCTTCTGCTTCATTTATCTTAGCAGTAAGAGCCTCCATTTTTTTTTATTGCACTGCATTAATAGCTTTTTTTATTCCAGCTTGGTTTTAGTTCTTTTATTTCAATTTATTATTTTACTATTTTTATTTTCAGGTTTTAGTTCTTTTATTTCACCAGAAAGGACTTTTACTTCTCTAGACAGGGTTTCCTCTAATATCTTCCATGCCTTTTTCAAGCCCTGCTAGCACCTTGAGAATTACCATTCTGAACTCTAGAATATCCATTATTGATTAGGTCCCTAGCCCTTGGTACTATATCTTGTTCTTTTTGTGTGTGTGGTTTTTTCACCTTGTCATTTTATCCAGATAAGAATATATGAACGAGGGGCACCTGGGGTGGTTCAGTGGTTTAAGCCTCTGACTTCAGCTCCGGTCATGATCCCAGGGTCCTGGCATTGAGCCCCACATCAGGCTCTCTGCTTGGCAGGGAACCTGCCTCCCCCTCTCTCTCTGCCTGCCTCTCTGCCTACTTGTGATCTTATGTCTGTCAATAAATAAATAAAATATTTTAAAAAATATATATGAACAAGAGAGTAAAATACTAAAAGGATGGCAAAGACCTCAGAGAAATATTTGTTAACCAAATCAGAAGAGACCCCAAATTGGGAGAAGAAGGGTGGTAAAAAGTTTAAAAAAAAAAAAAAAGGTGTGTTTTTTTTTTAATTTAATAAGAAATATATATATACACACACACACACACATACATACAACATACATACATATTAGACTGCTTAATAGAACAGAGCCATCCATTTGATTTGGGGTGTATTTCGGTCTCTTAGAAGAAATTGTCTCCCAACATTTTAAAGAAAGAAAAACTACACACACACACACACACACATATATATATGCAAAAATAAGAGTAAACATGATGAAGGGATGGAATATGACTATAAAGATGAAAATATTTAAAATTTTCTAAAAAGGAGTTGATATGATAAGTTGTTGGGAAAAGAAAAAATAAGAACATGGAGAGAATTTGCTCAGGCTGGAGACTAGAACAAAGAAAGCCCTTTTGATCTGTTAGAAGTTGTATCCCAAAATTTTTTAGAAGGAAAAAACCTTATATGTATACAAAAAATAAAGTTAAATACAATGAAAGATAAAATAGGAGTATAATAATGAAGATTTATTTTTAAGAAAAGTGTTATGATAAACCACTTTAAAATGTTAAAAGAGGAAAATAAAAGTTTAAAAACTAAAATAAGAAAAATACAAAATTTTAAAAAATCTAACTTTTGCAAGACTAAAGAATCATGGGGAGAAAACCATGAATTCCATGCTTTGCTTGCTTTCCCCTCCTCCAGAATTCCGCTGTTTTCTGCTGTTCTCCTTGGTCTTTTCTGGATATTCTTACTGATCTTCTGAGGGAGGGGCCTGTGGCCTTGATTCTCAAGTGTCTTTGCCAGAGGCGAAATTGCACTGCCCTTGCCAGGGGCTAAGTAATCGTTCAGGTACTCTAGGGAGCTTTTGTTCCCTGAGCGGTTTCCAGGGAGGACAGGAATGGAAATGGTGGGCTCCCAGTCTCAGGAGCTGAGATGAGAGCTCGAGTCCCACTCCTTAGTTCGCCCTCAGAGAAAAGTGCTCAATCTCCAGTCTCCCTGGTCTCTGGCCACGTTCTAAGCTCACAGGGCCTGTGACTGAGCGTTTCTGTCTCTGGCACACAGCCCCATTTGGAGTCTATATACCCAGAAGATTGCTGCCACTCTGCTCTTCCAGGGGGTTCTCCCCAGATCTGCCCCTTGTGGAGTCCCTGCTCAAAATGCATTTGCTTCACTGTGCCACAGATCACTGTTTAAGGTAACCACAAACTGAGAGCTCACTCCTTGGCTCCGTCTCTGTAGCCGGCTTCCCTGCTCTAATACCTGCAAGGTGTGCTACACTCAGACACCCCCGATCCTTCTGTGACCCCACAGGACCTGAGACCACACTGTCCCCATGAGAGAGCTCCACCTCCACTTAGCCTCTGGAATGATGCCCCTCAGTGGTGCAGACTTTTAAAAGTTCTGATTTTGTGCTCTGTTGCTCTGCAGCTTACTGGTAGCTGGCCCCTACCCCTGTGGTCTTTTTTACCGTCGCTTCACTTCCCTGTCATCCTACCTCTCGGAAAGTGGTCGATTTTCCATTCCTAGAACAGCTGCTTTTCTTCTCTTCCATCTCCTATTGGATTTATAGGTGTTCGGAATGGTTTGATAACTAACTGAACTCTTTCAACCTGATGTCATCTCAGCCTGCTACTCCTCTGCCATCTTGACTCCTCCCCAAATATTTTTTTAAAAGAAATATAAATAATGTGCTTTCACATTGGTATCACACCAATAGATACATACTGTTCTGATTTTTCACTATTCAAGATTGGAATTGTTTAAATTGAGTCTATATCGTCCTTGGATAACTAACTATAATTCTCTGACCTACTTTTAATTCGTTAGTGTGTCATTAGATGTTATTATATGTGCACTTTAAAGCTTAAAATAAAGTTATGAGGTGTTTATTCTTAACTTTTTAAATGTATTTTCCAAAGTGAAGTTGCCTTCCTTTTGGTTTTAGTTTTAAATAATTTATTGGAAGTTAAGAGAGCTCTTCACTCTGTGTATTTTGTTATTGGTCTTTTTTTTTTTTTTTTTTTTTAAAGATTTTATTTATTTATTTGACAGAGAGAAATCACAAGTAGACAGAGAGGCAGGTAGAGAGAGAGGAAGGGAAAGCAGGCTCCCTGCCGAGCAGAGAGCCCGATGTGGGACTCGATCCCAGGACGCTGAGATCATGACCTGAGCCGAAGGCAGCGGCTCAACCCACTGAGCCACCCAGGCGCCCTTGTTATTGGTCTTTTAAGATACTTGAAATATGTTACTTGGAGCTGTATTCTCTGCATATTGATAAGACTTTTTGCGTTTTCTTGAGCCTCATCTATCCATTATGTTTGATTTGGTAGTCATGCCAAAAGAATTTTCAAACTTAGAAACTGAAGTTCAGTTTAGCAATAGTAAATTATTTTAACTGAATTTAAGAATTTAGTATATTGTGTCAAATGATGCATACTTTATTAATTTTTTTTAAAGTTTTACTTATTTATTTGATAGATATCACAAGTAGGCAGAAAGTTGGGGGAGCAGGTTTTCCGCTGAGCAGAGAGCCCAAAGCAGGGCTTGATCCCAGGACCCTGAAATCATGACCTGAGCTGAAGGCAGAGGCTTAACCCAGTGAGCCACCCAGGTGTCCCTTTATGTAGTCTTTTATCCAAAAAACAAAAACAAAGTCTGTGCCCTGAAATAAGTCAGTTCACAAAAATCAGGATGCTGCTTTTTTAGCTTCTGAGGTTATTTTTTTTATCATTTCCCTAAATTCAATAAGTCATCAAAGCCATTTTCCATCTTCTCCCTTTTTTCCTATTCTTTTCAAAGTCAAACATTCCAAAAGTGTTTACTGTATTTTGTGACTTTATGCCTCAGTCCTCTGGTTTTTTTGGTTTGTTTGGGATTTTTTTTAGGTGTTTCTGTTCTGGTATTAAGGACCACAGTATGTCTATTTCATTTCTTACTCGTTCCTATTTTTCAAATTGAATTCATAATGTCAATTTATTAAAACCAAGCAAGAAGCAATAATCAGCTGATATTTTTTAACCATTCTATACATTGAAAAGTTCTCTTCAGATTAATACCTAGAGAGTGCCAATACAGTTTTTAAAGTCTTGATTGTTAATTTTTATCTTTCTTGAGATCTTTTCTTAAATATCTTTTTTTTCTATTTATGCTCACTGCCCCCTTTTTAAAGTTAGATATATATATGTGTATATATATATACACATATATATATATTTTTGTTTGTTTGTTTGTTTGTCTGAGAGCAAGCAGCAGAGGGAGAGGGAGAAGTACCACTCAGGCTCAATCCCAGGACCCTGGGATTATGATGTGAGCTGAAAACAGATGCTTAACCAACTCAGCCATCCAGGTGCCTCTACAATTAGATTCTTACTGATTTTTTTTTTAAACCTGTAAGTCCCTCTACCTATATGTTGTTGTCCTTATTCTATGTTCCCATGGCTTTCTGAAAGTTAGAAAGACTTAAAATTTCAGTGATGGAGAGAACATACCAGGAAGTAACCACAATTTGGTTATTCATTATATAGTTGATGTTAACCTAGTGTCAGTTCTTAAGATTCTGCTCTCTGGGCAGGTAATTCTGTACTTGTGATTGCAGGAGAACTGCTCCTTCTTGTTCACTCCTAGCAAACCAGGCTGTATCTCTTCATATTAAACTGCCTTTTTATGTGGGACTTTGAAACTAACTATAAAGTCAGATAGTAAAAACTATAATCCAGTTGCCAAAATAACCAGTACTTTGGAAATCAAAGTTTATTTTTAAAGTAAAAAGTAGAATTCTTAAAGAATAATACTATTTTCCTAATAGTGCTGCTAAGGATTTGAGGAAACAAAATGTGATTCCCTAGCTCTTAGAATCTCATTTTTGTAAGAGAGAAGTGAGGGAGAGTCATAGGCAGAAATAAAGAGCGCATAGAGAAGATAACATCATAAGAAAATTTTGTCTTTCTGTGCTCCATTTTTTCCTCATTTTGAAGAGATTGATAGTAAAGCCTCTTGGTACTGGACTTAAGTAGTGCAAGTATGTAAACTAATCTCTGATAATAAGTGTTTATGAATGCTCCTCTTACTGACATTTTATTTTCCTACGTGACATATTGCAGAGTTCATAAGCATTGTTGCTTCTGTAAGTAAAAATTTACAGGGTTTCAGACATTATTTCAGCAGTGAAATCACATTGGAGAGGAGTAGGCCGAAGACATCAGTGAATGCTGTACATCTAGTGTATAGTGTTTCAAATTGGATTTTTACTTTTTGTCTCCTAGCACTTTCTTCAACATACATACATATACCACAAAGCTTTCCTTATTTTGAAATATAAATCTAGTAAGGCAGAGTTTTGTTCAGAGTTATTTTAACTTGAAAAATTTCTAAAAGTAAACTGAAAGTGTTACTGTTTCTATGATACTTAAGAATTTTTCATGCAGTTTTAGACTTGAAATTATTATGCTCATTTTGTTTTTAAAGAAGTTAATAACTTAATACATTCTTTTTTTTTTTTTTTATAAGGTTTTATTTATTTATTTGACAGAGAGAAATCACAAGTAGTCGGAGAGGCAGGCAGAGAGAGAGAGAGAAGCAGGCTCCCTGCTGAGCAGAGAGCCCGATGCGGGACTCGATCCCAGGACCGTGAGATCATGACCTGAGCCAAAGGCAGCGGCTTAACCCACTGAGCCACCCAGGCGCCCCAACTTAATACATTCTTAAAATCATCTTACCCCAGGTTTATTTGTATAAGTTTTGATACAGAATTTTAACCTGATACAGAAATACAAATTAAGAGAAATTAAATATGATGGTCCTATCATACTGTAATACTTAATTACTCACTTATTAAGCATTTTCTCTGTACCAGGCAGTCTTATTGCATTTAATAAAATAGACAAAGCCTTTGTTCTCATGAGTCCTGCACTTTAATGGGAAAGAAAGAGTAGAAGCATTGTAAACACTGAAAGAGGTTAGTTTTAGATATTGATAATATTCAATTCTTTCAAATAATTACCTAAGTATTTATAATAACTGATCCAAATTCTAAGTCATTAGCAGTTCAGTCTGTTAACTGCAGTTGGTTTGGACCTTATCCCAATGGGTTATACTGTTCACAAATGTAGTTATTAACATCACTTTTATTAAACTGATCATGGGTAGTTGTGATTTTTAGAATAATTTGAGAGCTAAAGTGTACCATATGGATCATCTAGTACAACTCTGCCTTCAAAGGGGAAGTTGAGGCACTTAATTCATGGGAATGTTAGCAGATATTTCTGAGCAATGATAGCAAAAGATAGAAAAATTATCACTATTTATGAGAATTGACTATTTTATAAGTATGAACGTAAGAAAAGTATAAAGTTGGGTGTTTTTTTAAGATTTTATTTATTCATTTGACAGCGCAAGTTGGCAGAGTGGCATAAAGAAGGAAAGGGAGAAGCAGGCTCTCTGCCAAGCAGGGAGCCTGATGTGGGGCTCAATCCCAGGATCCTGGGATCATGACCCAAGCTAAAGGCAGCCACTTAACCAGCGGAGCCACCCAGGCGCCCCAAGTACAAAGTATTTTTTAAGAAGGTTGTTAAAATATGGGCACCAAGGTGGCTTAGTCAACTAAGCCTCTGACTGTTTCAGCTCATGTCATGATCTCATGGGTCATGTGATTGATTAAACCCTATGTTAGGTTCCATGCTCACCTCGGAGTCTCCTTGGAATTCCCTCCCTTTGCCACCCCCAAATGCACATATACTTTCTTTCTTTTTATACCCTTATAAAAAGTTTGAACCAATAATATTCTTTTTATTCTTTGGCACTATAGTTTAAGCTGACTTTATGTTCTTTAATATCTAAATCTACAGCTTTCTACTTTGGTGAAGTTCCAGCATAGAATTCAGACTGATTTCAGAGATGAAGAACTTGACTCTATTATAAATTTACTTCTTTGGAAAGTTCTCTCTGTTTACCCAAATCAGAGCAAAAATTAAGATCATATTTTTGAACAAGAGATGAGTGTTTTGTAGATTAAGGTCATTGTATTTTTGTATTCAGGTACTCTTTGTGCTTTAGTATTACCATTGTGTTAAGGCATGTTATATGTGAAAAGTTGACAAAAGAAAATCTACCACATCAATAAACTGTAGAATCAAGATACTCATTTATACACAGATGGTATATCTTATATACTACAAATATTCAATATTTAAATGTTGTCATAAATAATTTTCTCCACAATAGGTACTGCCTTCTAAAAATTCTAAAGCAATGTCAGACACTGAGAGAAGCTCTTATTACAGCAGGAAAAGAAGTTATATGGCATGGGCGGACAAATGATGAACCGGCACATTATTGTAGCATTTGTGAGGTAACTGCTCTTGCTGACAGTTGTTTTATTGTAGAATCTCTAGTTTGGGGGTGTCTTTTAAATTACAGATTTACCTATACTTTTATATAATGCATTTTTTGATTAACAATTATATTAAATTTTTATCTGACAGTATAATACTTCATTTAACTTAATTCAGAAGTAATACCTACAGAAGCATTCTTGTAGTATTTCCTTACCAGTTGACAATTATCTTGGATTTTTAGCAATAATCCAAGATACTAGCAATAATCTACAATAAGTATACAAATGCCAGCAAACCTAACTATTTCAGTGTAGATCCAGACATATAGTCATAATGCCATTTATTAATATAGTTGTTGATTTTTCCCTGTGACCGAGGTTTCCATAAAGTATAGAAATAAAAGTTTGTTACTTCCTGGAGAGGAGCTTACTTCTACTTGGAGACAGAATGTAAATAACAAATTAAGATGCATATAAAAGTGATGAATATGAAGCTGGACATGTATGGACTGTTATAGAAACAATGAAGAAAGTAATTGCTCTTCTTTTTTTTTTTTAAGATTTTATTTATTTATTTGACAGAAATCACAAGTAGGCAGAGAGGCAGGCAGAGAGAGAGGAAGGGAAGCAGGCTCCCTGCTGAGCAGAGAGCCTGACATGGGGCTCGATCCCAGGACCCTGGGATCATGACCTGAGCCAAAGGCAGAGGCCCAACACACTGAGCCACCCAAGTGCCACATGGAAAATAATTGTTCTTATTGGTTTAGAACTTACAGGCTGTTTTAAATTTGGCTCCTAAGGACTGTAAGAGGAGATGGGTTTAAGGAATTTGATCTTAACTATAATGTCATTGAAGCCATAGAAGTTTCAAGCAAGGCACTAAGTGAAGATGTATGTTTTATTAGAATCAGGTAGAAGGCAAAGGTGTCAGTTTGGAGAATATTGGAATGGTCTTGAGGGTTTAACAAGGGTTTAATTAAGCTAGTCTTTCATTTTAGGAATATAAAACGAAAGGAGTTTAAAAGTGTCTGGGTCAGGAGGGTAGTTGATCACATGGGGAATGATGACAAGTTCAGGAATCCCAAATTTTTAAGTTTCGTAAATTATGTTATTTATGAATAGTAATAAAACACCTTAGAAACTGACATTCTAACAGTCCTGTTCTAATACGATTTTAGTTGGTAAGTTTTTGTCACTAAAATCAAGCAGTGGACCCACTTGGATAGGATATTGAAAATCTGAACTAAATCTTGAAATTGTGTGATACCGGGGTAAACTGACTATATCCCTTAGCTATTTTAATATTGAGTAATCTCATCAAAATATGTTCTTAAAAGATCTGTCAGATTCTTTCAGGTTAGGTGTCATACTTCAGTTAAACATATAATCTTCAGGGACGCCTAGGTGGCTCAGTTGGTTAAGCAGCTGCCTTCGGCTCAGGTCATGATCCCAGCGTCCTGGGATCGAGTCCCACATCGGGCTCCTTGCTCAGCAGGGAGCCTGCTTCTCCCTCTGCCTCTGCCTGCCTCTCTGCCTGTGCTCGCTCGCTCTCCCTCTCTCTCTGACAGATAAATAAATAAAATCTTTAAAAAAAAAACAAACATATAATCTTCAGAGTATTTGGAAACAGAAGTGTTGCAGCTTTTATCCCCAATTCTGCGGGAGCTTTACAAATCATTATGGTTTCTATATTAAAGAGGTTCTTAACTATCTTCTGGCGTAATACTCATGAATATGCTGCCTGTACTTATTTTCTTTAATACACAGGCCTTACAGGTGACCACTTGTTACTCATCAGTCACCTAAAAATGACCAGTTAATGGGGTTACTTGGTTGGCTTTAGTCAGTTAAGCACATGACTGTTGCTCTCAACTCAGGTCATGAACTCTGGGTCTTCAGTCCAAGCCCCACATTGGGCTCGCTGCTTGGTGTGCGGCCTGCTTTAGGGGAAAAAAGAAAACAATCTGAATATATATTTTTCTTTTCTTTTCTTTTCCTTTTTTTTTTAGGATTTTATTTATTCATTTATTTGAGGGAGTGAGAATGAGGGAGCATGAGAGGGGAGAGGTCAGAGGGAAAAGCGGACTTCCTACTGAGCAGGGAGCCCAACAGGGGACTCAGTCCTGGGATCACTACCCAGGCTAAAAGCAGCTGCCCAGCCAACTGAGCCACCCAGGCATCCCTAAATATGTATATTTCAATGATTTTATTTTTCCTTTTATTATTAGCTTTCATTAAATATTTATGATACATGCTCTTAAGGTCCAAATTTGAATAAAACATAGTCACCACTTTTATGGAGCCAATCTGTGAAAGGAGAGAGTATCTAAACACACAACTAATGAACTAATTCAAAAACTAATGATGTACTGATGCTATTTGAACATAATAATAAAAAAATTATAATTAAAAAAAAATAAATAGAACACTATGGATGCTATCATAGAGAAGTAAGAAGAATCATTACTTTTACCTGATTACTTATACTGATATTTTGGGTAAAATAAAAATAAGGTGACCTTTATCTAACTGAGTATTAAACTTTACAAGTTTTAATCAGTATTTGATTCCCTTGGAATGGTCTCTAAATACATATTATGGCTCTCATTTTTGTGGTACAAGTAAACCTGATATATCAAACATACAACTATGAGGGTGTGTAATTTTTTTTAACATACTTCCATTTACAAAAATCACTGTCCATAATTTCATGTAAAGTAGAACTCCATGGTCACATTATAGTGGTGCAATCAATACAACTCTCCACTCAGTGCTTTTTTTTTCTCTTTTATTAAAATAGGTGGAGGTTTTTGATCTTCTTTTTGTCACTAATGAAAGCAATTCTCAAAAGACTTACATAGTACATTGCCAAGACTGTGCACGAAAAACAAGTGGAACTCTGGATAATTTTGTGGTGCTAGAACAATACAAAATGGAGGACCTGATACAAGTCTATGACCAGTTTACATTAGTAAGTGAATTCAATATGTGAGTACATAATTAGCTGGGTTTTTTAAGCAGCAGTGTTTGTTTTTGGTATCTGATAAATATAAATTAATAAGATATTTAAATTTTCTCTTGGCTCAGTAGATATTGAATAATAAGAAAATATTTGTGTTTTCCTTATACTTTAAAGCCCTTTATCCACATGCAGTTAATACACATTACTATTTTTTCTTTTCAGTAAGAATGGCCTAAATAATAATCACAAATATTACATTTGAAAATCTTTGTTTCTTTTATAATATTGTGATAGTCTATGTTATTTTATTTCACTGATAAAAGATGGGTTACTTAATTCTGTATGGATGCTCTATAAGGAAATCATTATTTTTTTAATGTACTCGTGTTTTCAGAGGTCACTGCATTTGTTTAAAACCTGTTTATTTATGTGCTAAACTCTTGGAAATATTTGTTTCTTGGCTTAATGATATATACGGTGTGGAAAAACTAAATTCATATTATTTTAAATGCCATTTTTATGATTTCAAGGACATGTTGAGATACCATTTACTTCTGGCTTTGAGAGGCAGTAGGATTGGAAACATTTAGTCATGAACTGTTGGCATTTTTCCCTGCCTTTTCTTCAAAACTTTGAAATCTAGATTCAGATATTTTTAATTAAATTGTTCTCAGAATTACTTGAAAAAGAAAAAAATTACGATAAATATGTGAAATATGTACTCTACCAGAGAATTGTTCATAAGCCACCCACTACCCAAATTTTAATTGACTTTTCAAATTATTTTCCACACTACTCTTTCAGCAGTCTAAAAAAATAGGTCTAAATGTTCCATTGTGTTTTTTATTTTGGGTTTTTTTTTTTTTAACTAAATTTTGAACTCCAGAAAAACGGGGTAATAATTCAGAACTCTGAGCGTACTATTTAGCAGACTGTTGAGCTTTGTGGGGATTTGATGTTGCTTTCTAACTCATGTCATCAATAGGCTGTATGTTAATAGTCCTAAGCTAAAAACCATATTAAGGATTAATATGCAAAAACAGTTAACATACCTTATTTTTAATTTTAGGCTCCTTCATTGCCAACATCCTCTTGATACTAGACCATGAATATTAAATGACACCTTTTCTGCTCATCAGGAAAGTCTTGCTCCACTGGTTTTGTAACTGTTCATAAGACTGCTAATTAAAAGCTATGTCTATGCAACCTTCCAAGAATAGAGTGTCAACCAACTGGATGTAGGAGAACACTCCAGGACTCTCACAAAGTTGATCCAGCTGTAACTAATCATAATGGCATGTTTTATGATATCTGACAGTATGTGGCAATGTCAGACTACTGACTTGAAGATAACCTTTTTCTATATTTCTGTATTTCTGGACAGCTAAATTAGTTTTCCTCTATAGTTTTCCCTTTCAGAATTTTTGTGAGGAAAAATTACTGTTATAGCTGGCCAGTCACTTGTTAAGATGTTTAATGAATTCAAATCTTTAATCAACTTTTTTTTTATGTAAAAAATTAGATGAGAAAGCTTTTGGGGGTTTTGTTTTGTTTATCATTTTATATTTTTGTCTGTTGTTTGAGGCTATAGTGATTACACTTCTAATTTCCAAAATAAATGTTAAGAAAAACTCCTAGCCTAATAGCAAAGACACAAAGATAATGGATTGCACATAATATAAGGAATAAACTTCAGATTTGTGATTTTTGTTTCTAATCCTGACACAGATTTACACTATTTATGAATACATATTTATTGCTTGAAAATATTTGTGATGGAATGTTTTTAATTTTACCTGAGATTTACCTGCCATTAAATATTAAGGAGTTCTATAATTTTAAACAGTACTCCTTTTACATTTTCTATGTGTAAATAAAACTGTGTAGTATTGTACAGAAACTTTTATTAAAATTGTTTAATGTTTAAAGGGTTTTCCACAGTGTGAGTTTTAAAAAAGACTTCCTGTAAAGACCTAGCTTTTGTTCATTTTCAAATCTGATTCTATGTATTTTATATATACATATATATTCACATGTGTATAACATAGAAATTAAAATATATAATTGTATAAAGATCAAACAGATTTTGAAATTTTCACATTTATGATCATTTCTGAGCTGCTTGCTGTAAAGTGTAGTGGCTTACAAAATACGCTTATTTTTAAAGTAAATGTCTTTCAGCCTGTTTTATTAAGTTATTGTAGTGATAGCCAATATTTCAGGCAAAATGTATATTAGAAAACAAATAGTGAATTTGAGATTTTAAGGGAAACATTATAAAGTTTGATAAATTTTATTTCACTTTTTTACTACAGAAAAGAGATTCAGGCTGATGAGGGCTTCTGCTGCAGAGAACAAATACATTAAATGACGTATTTTTAAAAACTAGATAACTTTGAAATTCCATACTTTCCATTTATTGAATATAGCTGAGGAAGGAAAGAGGAGAGAGACTCAAATTCTGTATCACTAGTCCATTTCAAGAAGTTCTGTGAAGGCTTTTGTTTCATATGAACAAATAACTTAACCGTATTATCACATTTTATAGTAACACCTGTTTTCTACCTCTACTTTTTTGAAGCATTTGGCATGTATTCTCATTTTATCACAGTGTTCTAAAGTTTCCTAGGGACCTTTGGTAGAGTTCTATAAATGAAGTTGAAAAATATCTAAGAATTTTTAATCTTATCTAGTGAACTGCCTTGAGAGATTATATGTATCAAGTATCTCTTTTCAAGTAATACTCTAGTATTCTGGCTTCCTAGAAATTGTTTAAAGAAGAAACTTGTAGATACTTTATTAAATTAGATAATAATTTTTCAGGAGTTAAAATCTTAACAGCAATCATCATGGTATAATTTCAAAGGAAAATAATTGCAATTCTGTTTTAATTAAGGAACAAAGAGTACTTCATCCTCCTCAGTTATTTTATAATTCTGTTATTTTTGTGGTTCTTTTGTAGAAGCTCTTATCCAGAAGTCATTGATAATAAAAGTCAAGACATACTTTTTCCCCTCCCCAACAAAAATTCCAAACAAACCACCAGGAAACAAAAATTATAAAGTACGAATAGTATATGAGTTTTTCTTAACCACTTCTGTTTTCTATTACTTACAAAACATCTTATTGTCTTATCTCTTTTTGAAATGATTAATTGCCATGATGAATGTAAACTGAATTTATTGAATTGACTTGGACATAAATAGAACTTAGTTCTGTTTCTTAATATGTTTGGATTATATGTTAAGAATTGTACTTTTAAGAAGGTTGTAGTCATTAAATAGGACAGGAAGTAAAAAATCAAATATATCAGTATCACTTAGAAGTATATCTAGATAATGAAGTCCTCTGTTACGTATTTTCATCAATTTAACATCCTTTGCAATTTGGATTTGGAGGGCATTAAAGAAAGAGTCTCTCTTTTTGTTTTTTTTACTCTAGAGGTGTGAGACTCATTATTAAGATGTCTATCCAGGTGCCTTCAATCAAATTTGTATCATAGCACACACATTATGTAGAAAAAGACTATAGTACTATAGTACACACATTACATAAAATAGCAGCTTAATCCAGAAAGAGTGCACTTGGTCATATTCTTTTCTGTTTGTTACAATTTAAATAGGAACTCTTCTTCATGGCACATAATTTATGAAAATCGTAAATTTTGTGCGATGGATGTGCAATTCAGTTTGCTATATTTACCCAAATCCTGGCTTCTGCGTTGTATGAAAAAATAAATTGAGAATTAGGACCTTCATGTTTGTCAGTCATACCTCTAAGACTGGAAGTTAAAATCCCGCAAAAGAGAAGGACCAAGAATTCTTTGGAACAAAATTACATAACAAGGGGGCGCCTGGGTGGCTCAGCAGGTTAAAGCCTCTGCCTTCTGCTCAGGTCATGATCCCAGGGTCCTGGGATCAAGCCCCACATCCGGCTCTCTGCTCAGCGGGGAGCCTGCTTCCTCCTCTCTCTCTCTGCCTGCCTCTCTGCTTACTTGGTGATCTCTGTCTGTCAAATAAATAAATAAAATCTTAAAAAAAAAACCAACCTTTAAAAAAAATTACATAACAAGGAAACAAGATAGAGCAAAGAAAATACCAAAGAGAAAAGAGGAGATAACATTTGTCACATCAGAGCTTTTGAAAAAACTATGTCTAAGTCGTGAAAAGAGAATAAACAAAGATGTTAGCATAGCAAGTGGTACTAGTCTGAGCAGCTTTAATGAAGAAATGGGAATAAGGACATAGCCATGGTGAAGCTAAGATTATGAATTTGAGAAGGATCAGTTGTCTCCAGAAAACACCCTAGATATGAGATTATCTTCTTTGGTAAATACTAGACAGACTAACAACTTCATTTGATTTGATATGATTTAGTTTTATTTTTAAATTTTTTTTTTAAAGATTTTATTTATTTATCGGAGAGAGCAAGCACAGGCAGACAGAATGGCAGGCAGAGGCAGAGGAAGAAGCAGGCTCCCAAGAAGCCCGATGTGGGACTCGATCCCAGGACACTGGGATCATGACCTGAGCCGAAGGCAGCTGCTCAACCAACTGAGCCACCCAGGCATCCCGATTTAGTTTTATTTTTTTAGTAATCTACACCCAACATGGTGCTTAAATCCATGACCCTGAGATCGAGTCACATGCTCTTTGAACTAAGACAGCCAGGTAACCCCAGGTTACCATATTTAAGCAACATTGTTATAGCATTGACCAAGAGTGCTTTATACAATACTGGTCTGTTTTAGTATTTGAAACAACCCAGATAATGTTTTCCTTTTAGTATGATTTAATTATACATACTATCATGCATTTGTACAGAGCATCATTCAAATGATTTTTCAGATATGCCTATTTTAACCTTAAGTGATCTTTGGGTAGGCACTTGTTTTATTTTACAGATAAGGTATTAAGGGCTGGAAAGGTAAAGATCTATATTATTCTAAATGGAGTGTTTACTCCATCCTACTATAGAAAATTTGGAATTGAAAGTGCTTAAAAAACCTTTTGTGTTTGAGGAATCTTTTCATTGTTCTCTCTTTAAATTTGAAAGCCTGTAAAGTAGTCATATGTATTTTGTTACTTAATTACATTTTAATTTTCACATAATTGGGCATTCACTTGCAATGGTAAGAAAGTAGTAACAAAGTTTTTATATGTAGGTTAGTCTCTTTGCCCCAGAGGAAACATCCTGTAGAACTATAGTATAATATGCTATTTCAAGGTATGGTTATTAATACTGTCAATACACAGAATATTGCTTTCAGGGCGCCTGGGTGGCTCAGGCGCTCCGAGGTGAGCCCAGACCTCTACCTTCATGATCCCAGGGTCCTGATTGAGCCCCGCATCTGGCTCTCTGCTCAGTGGGGAGCCTGCTTCCCCTTCTCTCTGCCTGCCTTTCTGCCTGCTTATGATCTCTCTCTCTCTCTCTCTTTCTCTGTGTCAAATAAATAAAAATAAAAGAGTTTTAAAAGGACACCTGGGTGGCTCAGTGGGTTAAAGCCTCTGCCTTCAGCTCAGGTCATGATCCCAGAGTCCTGGGATCGAGTCCCAAATCAGGCTCTCTGCTTTCCCCTTTCTCTCTGCCTGCTTCTCTGCAAACTTGTGATCTCTGTCAAATAAATAAATAAAATCTTAAAAAAAAAAAAAAAAGTATTGCTTTCACCATTTGGATCCCTCGTGTTGCCTTTTAATATTCAAATTCACTACACTTACCTGCCTTTTCCTGCCTTTGACTCTGGCAACATTGTTATATTCTCTAGTTTTCTAATTTAGCCATTTCAAAAATAATTCTAAAAGAAACCATAAAGTATGTTACTTTTTGCTAAAGGCTTCTTTGTAGTGTAATCCCTGGAGATGTGTCCAGGATGTTGGCATGTATCAGCTTTCTGATTTTGTTGCTGAGTACCATTCAAGGTATGAATGTACCACAGTTTAGCCATTCATCCAATGAAGAACGTGTATATGCTGTTTGAGCTATGCTAAATAAAGGTATCAGATTCATCTACAGGTGTTTGAATGACACCTTTTATTTTTGTGGGATAAATGCCTAAGAAGACAATTGCTGAATATATGGTAGTTGTATAGTTAGTTTAAAATATATGTATTTTCCCCGAGTGACTGTACCATTTTTCATTCCTTTAAATTTTGAGGAATTGCTCCAGTTTTGTTTTGTTTTTTGTTTTGTTTGTTCTTTTTTCCCCAAGTAGTGAAGGTTTCTCAGTCTTTCATAGTCCTATTTTTGATGTACAACCTGTAGTGATAAACTCTTAATTCTAATTGGTGTTTATGTTTTTGTCCATATTTAGTCTTGCTAGAGGTTTATCTACAATATTTCCCAGGTGGTTTTGAGAACCAGAATTTTGTTCTGTTGATTTGTTTGGTTTTTCCATTTTGTTGATCTCTTTTGTTACCATTCTCTTGTATCGTGTTTCGGATTTATTTTAGTGGGTGGTTTTGTTTGTAAATATAGGAATTTAGTTTTAGAAGTCTTCTCTTAAATATTTGCAAATGTCTTATCAGATAAAGGGCTAGTATTCAAAAATATATTTATCAAACTCAACACCCAAAGAACAAATAATCCATCAAGAAATGGGCAGAGGACATGAACAGACATTTCTCCAAAGATTTGCAAATGGCTAACAGGCATATGAAAAAACGCTCAACATCTCTTGGCATTAAGGAAATTCAAATCAAAATCACAATTATATACCACCTCATATCAGTCAGAATTGCTAAAATTAACAGGTCAGGAAATAACAGGTGTGGTTAAGGAGGCAGAGAAAGGAGCCCTCTCACACTGTTGGTGGGAATGCAAACTGGTGCAGCGACTCTGGAAAACAGTATGGTGGTTCCTCAAGATGTTGAAAATAGAGCTACCCTGTGACCCAGCAATTGCACTATTAAGTATTTACCGGAAAGATAATAATGTAGTGGTCCAAAAGGGCATCTACTCCAGTATTTATAGCAACAATGCCCCCTTAAGCCAAACTGTGGAAAGAGCCCAGATGTCCATTGACAGATGAGTAGATTAAGATGTGGTAACACACACAAAGATACGTAAACACACATTGGGATATTACTTAGCCATTAAAAAAAAATTAGTGCCATTTGCAAAGTGAAATGGAACTAGAAGTAAGTGAAATATGCCAGAGAAAGATAATTATATCTCCTTGTGAAATTTAAGAAACCAAACAGGATCTTGGGTAAGACTGGGAAATATAGAACAAGACAAAATCAGAGGAAGACAAAACTGTAAGAGACCCTTAATCATAGGAAAAAAACTGAGTGTTGCTGGAGGGGAGGTAGGTGCAGGAGAGGGTGGAGTAACTGAGTGATGGGTAGTAAGGGCACATGATGTAATGAGCACTGGGTAGTACATACAACTGATTAATCACTGACCCCAAGTTTAAATAAAGCAGCTAGAGATCTCATTGAGCAATGGAGGGAAAAAGAAATACTATACATATTTAGTACAATAAATTTTTCTTAAGTGTTCTAGCTTTGTTTTATCTCACATTTGGTAGGTTGCATTTTTTATTTTATGTAAAATTCCCTGTGGCCTTTTCCTGTTTTCTTAAAATACTTAGAATTTGGGCACCTGGGTGTCTCAGTTAAGCATCTGCCTTCAACTCAGGTCATGATCCTAGAGTCCTGGGATGGAGTCTCTCATCATGCTCCCTGCTCAGCAGGGAGTCTGCTTCTCCCTCTGCCCCGACTAGCTGTCTAGCTCTCTCTCAAATAAAATCTAGAGACCACGTACTGCATGGAGCACTGGGTGTGGTGCATAAACAATGAATTCTGGATTAAAAAATAAATTTAAAAACTCATTGCCCATCTAAATAAATGACAACCATATGATCTAGCAGTCGCACTATTAGATATCTACCCAAACAACAGAAAAATACCTATCCTTTCTTGGCATGTTCAGGTTGCGCAGTTGGTAAAGCATCTGCCTTCCATTCAGTTCATGATCCCAGGGTCCTGGGCTTCCTGCTCAGGAAGGCTTGCCTGCTTCTTCCTCTGCCTCTGCTGTTTTCCCTGCTTGTGAACTTTCTCAAGAAAAAAAATTTAATATTGAATATTGCACTTATTTCCAAGTATTTAAATATTTTCCTGGTTATGTCTTCTTGTGTTAATGATTTCTAATTTGGTTCCATTTTGGTCAGTGTATTGTGTTTCTTTTAAGTTGATTTTTACGTTACATCTCAAGATGCAGTCTTTGCTGAATGTTTTGGGGTGGTGAAAAAATTGTATATTCTGCTTTCAGTAGAAGTGTCCTGTGTATTTTAATTAGTTCATTTGGTTGGTTGATTGATTATAAATTGGGTCCAGATTTTTTTGTATCCATGCTGATTTTCTATATAGTAGTTTAACAGTTGCTGTGTCAAACTTTCTAAAATACCCAACTTCAGGGTGCCTGAGTATGCACGGTATCTGGCTAAGTCACTTAAGTGTCTGCCATCTACCTTTAGCTCATGTCATGATCCCAGGGTCCTCGGATGGAGCCCTGCATCGGTCTCCCTGCTGAGTAGAGATTAAAAAGTCCCTGCTTCTCTCTCTAATTTCTCTCTTTGACTCTCTCTTGCTTCCCCTGCTTGTGCACATGCACTCACTCTCTCTCTCTGACATAAAGATGAATCTAAATAAGTAAAATACCCTTTAAACATTTAGGATCATGTTTTCTTGGTGGCTTGATCTTTATCATTATGTATCATCTGTCTGTTTTTAACAATTTTGTTTGCTCTGAAGTATCCTTTATTAGATACTAATACAGCAGCTCCCTCTTAAAAATTTTTGTTTTATATTGTTAGGTTTTGTTTATTTTACTTTCAACTTAAATTTTTGATAAATTTATTTAAGCACAATGCTGTTTTTATTATGTTTTCAGTTTTTCTTCCATTACTTCTCATATTAATGTTTTCTTTCCCTCTGACTTAACTTGAAAATATTTTGAAATTCTGTAGTAATCTACGTACAGTGTTTTGAGTATGTTCTTTTGACTAGTTTTCTTAGGAATTGCTTTATGTGTTAAAACATACATTTGAAACTTACCCCTGTCTACAAGTTTTCCCCTTGAAGTGTGGAAACTTTACTTCCTTTACCCCTTACTTTTTCTTTAAAGATTTTATTTATTTATGATAGAGTGAGAGAGGGAACACAAACGGGTTGCTAGAAAGGACTGAGCAAGGAGCCCAATGCGGGACTCGATTCTAGGACTTTGGAATCATGACCTGAGCCGAAAGCAGACACTTAACGACTGAGCCACCTGGTGCCCCTGCCCTTTCCACTTTTTTTTAGATTTTATTTATTTGACAGAGACCACAAGTAGGCAGAGAGGCAGCCTGAGAGGGTGGGGGAAGCAGGCTCTGTGTAGAGCAGAGAGCCTGATGCGGGGCTCAGTCCCAGGATTCTGAGATCATGACCTGAGCCAAAGGCAGAGACTCACTCAGCCCACTGAACCACCCAGGTGCCCCCTGCCACTTTTTAAATAATATCGTAATTATTTTCTTTATATTAACCAAGCATCACATCAGATGGTGTTCTAATCAAAAAATTCTTGAGAAGTTATTCATCACCCTAATTTTTTTGTTGATCCTCTCCTAAAGCTTCGGCCCATCCGTTTCATTTCCTTTTTGTTAAGAGAATTTGATTTGGCCTTTATTTATTATTATTTTCTTTTACCTTTTATTTATTTGTCAACAAGAGAGAAGTAGAGAGAGAGCACAAGCAGGGGAAGCAGCAGAGGAGAGAAGCAGACTTCCTGCTGAGCAGGAAACCCAACTTATGACTTGATCCCAGGACCTGGGCCCTGGAATCACAATGCGGCTCTGACCTTTCTATAAATAATGTTTTAACAACTAGTATTTTGAGTTTTCCTTCATCTGAGACTTTTTATTTCTCTTTAATTTCTGAAGGAAAACTTTATTAGTTATACAGTTCTGGATTGACACTGGTTTTTTGTGTTGTGTTGTGTGTTTTCAGTACTTGAGAAATCATGTGTCATTTCCTTCTTCCTGTAACTTCAAATCAGAAATCCACTGTCTTTCAAATTCTTTGAGCTCTTATGCTTTTGTCTTTGTCTCTGACTTGCTTTCCACACTTTTTCTTGGTCATTAATTTTCAGAAGTTTAATTATGTGTTTAATGTGAATTATTTTGAAATTTATCCATTTGATATTCAGTTGGCTTCATTTGGTTTGATACTATCTTTGACAAATAGCAGATGTGTGAACCATTATTTTTTATAGTTTTTTTAATCTCTTTGCTGTGTTCATTTTTTAACCTGTTTATGTTTGTTCAGCTAGGTTATTCTGACAGTCTGCTCTTGTTTTGTTTTATAATTTGATTAATGGATTTTTCAGTTTCATGCCTTACATTTGCATGTCTTGTTATTTCTATTTCCTGAGATTTTCTATTGGTGGTTTTAAGAGATTTGTAATTTCGTGTTGAAGTATTTGTATGATTGTTTATTTAAAATTAATCTCAGATACTTTAGCATCTGATTCAAACTTTTATTAATATTTCCTTCATTTTATGATATTCTAGGAATTTGTGTGACAATTATCTATTGTATTCTAGATGTTTGTTATTTTATTATCAGGCTCTGAATCCTATTTAATCATTTTCAGACCTCCTGCTGAGATGTTGCCTGAGGGCCAGTTGGGTGTGTGTGTTTAGCTTCCTCCTGGGTCCCTCTGGCACTACCCCCACAGAAGATAGGTTTTGACAGTGACTTTTTGAGACCAATAGGACAAAATTTAGTTCTTTCTTTTTTGGCAAAAATTAATGCTGATTTTGGAATTGGATTACCAAGTGATACAGGTTGATGAACAGGAATGTTTCATCTTGCACTAGCCTTATATTACTAGATTTTTTTTTTCATTTCTAGAATGGAAATGAATGTGGTTCTGTTGCACTGGGATCTGTAATTGTTAAAATATGTTTTTTAAAGATTTTATTTATTTTTTTTGTCAGAGAGAGCACAAGCATGGGGAAGAGCAGAGAGAGATACAGGATCATCGCTGACCAGGGAACCTGATGCAGGACTCAGTTCAAGAACCTTGTGCTCATGACATGAGCCAAAGGCAGATGCTTAGCTGACTGGGCCATCCAGGCACCCCCTTCATTATTAAAATATTAAAGAATGATTAAACAATAGGAAGAGACAGTGAAGAAGGGAGAAATACGTCCTATTTTTCAGTAGAATTCTGGGGCACCTAGCTGGCTCATTTGGCAGAGCATGTGACTGTTTATCTTGGGAGTGCAAACACAATCTTGGGGGTACAGCCTACAATAACAAATAATAAAAACTACTCTCTTTCAAATCTTGAAAAGGTGGGTGAATGCCTGGCTGGGTCAGTTGGTTAAGGTCTGAATCTTGATTTCAGCTCAGGTCATGATCTTGTGGTTCTGGGATTGAGCCCTTTATCAGGGTCAATCCTGATCAAGCCCTGTATCAAACTCAATGCATTCTAATGCTTAAGACTCCCTCTCCCTCTATCGTCACCTGCTCTACATGGGCTCACTCTCTCTCTCTCATAAATAAATCTTCAAAACAGTAAAGAAAGAAAGAAGTACCTGGATGGCTCAGTTGTTAAGCATCTGGTTTTCGGCTCAGGTCATGCTCTCAGGGCTCTGGGATCGAGACCTGCATCAAGCTCTCTGCTCAGTGGGAAGCCTGCTTCTTCCTTACTTTCCCATCCCTTGCTTGCACACTTTTTCTCTCTCTGAAATAAATAAAATCTTTGGGAAAAAAAGATCTAAGAGGAATCTCTTAAAATCAAATAATGATACCTCACTGAATTGAAAAAATCAAAAACAGAATATTCTGTTCAATAGAGAGATTGTTTTGGGTTTGGTAAACTTTAGCCTACCTACCATTCATTCATCTGGTTAAATGTGGAATCTATTTAACACATGTAATTTTGGTACTAAGCCAATCTGAAAAACTTAGAACCTGTTTTCTCATGGTTTTAAAGCCTCTCCTCTTTCCTCATTCCCTCATCTCCTTTTTTACATACAACATACTTTATTTTTTTTCTACCTTTTTCCCTTTTTTTTTTTTTTTTTTTTTTTTTTGCTTAGCATTTTTTATTTTCTGGCACCACAAGATGTTGCTGTTTGATCTATTTTCCTTGCCCAACTTCACTCCCCTATACCAATCAGCCATTTCTATTTATTACGTTTTATTATATTTTCAGTTTTAATATACCTACTATATACATTGGGGTTTATTTTTATTGTTTTTGTTTTTAAGATTTTATTTCTTTATTTGACAGAGATCACAAGTAGTCAGAAAGACAGGCAGAGAGAGGGAGAGAGAAGCAGGCTCCCTGCTGAGCAGAGAGCCTGATGCGGGGCTCCATCCCAGGACCCTGGGACCATGACCCAAGCTGAAAGAAGAGACTTTAAACCAACGAGCCACCCAGGTGCCCCTATATACATTGTTAATTGTAAAATTGTTAGATGCAAAATTCAGCACTTACTTGTCTATTTATAGTTATGTTTGTCTTTTTTTTTTTTTAAGATTTTATTTATTTGACAGACAGAGATCACAGGTAGGCAGAGAGGCAGGCAGAGAGAGAGGAGGAAGCAGGCTCCCCGCTGAGCAGAGAGCCCGATGCGGGGCTCGATCCCAGGACCTGAGATCATGACCTGAGCCAAAGGCAGAGGCTTAACCCACTGAGCCACCCAGGCGCCCCTGTTTGTCTTGAACTTTAAATGTCCAAAAGGTTTTCCAATTTACTGAAATACTGTTTTTCCCCATTCTCTCTAATCATGTTATTTATATTACATTTGTTATTGTTTATATTCTATTTTGGGTTCCAAAAATTATGGTGAATCTGAACTTTGTTTTTGGGAAGGCATATATGTGAAACATGTATACTTCTAAGAATCATTACTAGACAAGTGACATCGTTCTTTTGTCATCCCTACTACTCAATTTTTGTCTTTGTCCTTTCTCAGCTAATCCCTGAAGTTAACTGATCCCATTAGATTTTGGTTTATTCTTCCTATATTTCCACAGATGAACAGATGCATCTGTATTTTCTTTTATGCCCTTTTTACATGTAACATATAACCTGACTTCTTCATTTAGCAGTATCTACTTCTTCATTTAGCAATATCTTAACTTTTTTTTTTAATTGCACAGTACATTCTGTGCAAGTGCCATATTTATTTAAGAACTATATTGTAGGGGCATCTGGTGGCTCAGTCAGTTAAATGTCTGCTTTCAGCTCAGCTCATAATCCCAGAGTCCTGGGATCAAGTCCTGAATGGGTCCCTACTCAGCTGGGAGCCTACTTCTTGCTCTACTTCTGCCTGCCACATCCCCTGCTTGTGTGCTGTCTCTCTCTCTGTCAAATAAATAAAGAAATCTTTAAAAAAAAAAAAAGTATTGTACATGAACATTTAAGGACTATTCAGCATTTTACAGATATACAAATAATAGTGTGTTGTGTATAAACTTGCTATCACATATTAATTGTTGGAGGTTTTTGTTCTGCATAAAATTTTAACAGTGGACTTGCTACTAAATTCATGTATTATTGCCAACTTTTTCTCCAGAAATATTTCTCCAATTTGTATATCCACCGTCAGAGCAAGACAGTTCCCATTTGCCTATAGGCTATCATACTTTTTAATATTTTATTTATTTATTTTTTAATTTTTTATTTTTTATAAACATATATTTTTATCCCCAGGGGTACAGGTCTGTGAATCACCAGGTTTACACACTTCACAGCACTCACCAAAGCACATACCCTCCCCAATGTCCATAATCCCACCTCCTTCTCCCAAACCCCCTCCCCCCAGCAACCCTCAGTTTGTTTTGTGAGATTAAGAGTCACTTATGGTTTGTCTCCCTCCTAATCCCATCTTGTTTCATTTATTCTTCTTCTACCCACTTAAGGCCCCATGTTGCATCACCACTTCCTCATATCAGGGAGATCATATGATAGTTGTCTTTCTCCGATCGACTTATTTCGCTAAGCATGGTACGCTCTAGTTCCATCCATGTTGTTGCAAATGGCAAGATGTCATTTCTTTTGATGGCTGCATAGTATTCCATTGTGTATATATACCACATCTTCTTGATCTATTCATCTGTTGATGGACATCTAGGTTCTTTCCATAGTTTGGCTATTGTGGACATTGCTGCTATAAACATTCGGGTGCATGTGCCCCTTTGGATCACTACGTTTGTATCTTTAGGGTAACTACCCAGTAGTGCTATTGCTGGGTCATAGAGCAGTTCTATTTTCAACATTTTGAGGAACCTCCATGCTGTTTTCCAGAGTGGCTGCACCAGCTTGCATTCTCACCAACAGTGTAGGAGGGTTCCCCTTTCTCCGCATCCTCGCCAGCATCTGTCATTTCCTGACTTGTTGATTTTAGCCATTCTGACTGGTGTGAGGTGATACCTCATTGTGGTTTTGATTTGTATTTCCCTGATGCCCAGTGATATAGAGCACTTTTTCATGTGTCTGTTGGTCATCTGGAGTTCTTCTTTGCAGAAATGTCTGTTCATGTCCTCCACCCATTTCTTGATTGGATAATTTGTTCTTTGGGTGTTGAGTTTGCTAAGTTCTTTATAGATTTTGGACACTAGTCCTTTATCTGATATGTCGTTTGCAAATATCTTCTCCCATTCTGTCATTTGTCTTTTGATTTTATTAACTGTTTCCTTTGCTGTGCAAAAGCTTTTGATCTTGATGAAATCCCAATAGTTCATTTTTGCCCTTGCTTCCCTTGCCTTTGGCAATGTTCCTAGGAAGATGTTGCTGCGGCTGAGGTCGAAGAGGTTGCTGCCTGTGTTCTCCTCAAGGATTTTGATGGATTCCTTTCGCACATTGAGGTCCTTCATCCATTTTGAGTCTATTTTCATGTGTGGTGTAAGGAAATGGTCCAATTTCATTTTTCTGCATGTGGCTGTCCAATTTTCCCAGCACCATTTATTGAAGAGGCTGTCTTTTTTCCATTGGACATTCTTTCCTGCTTTGTCGATGATGAGTTGACCATAGAGTTGAGGGTCTATTTCTGGGCTCTCTATTCTGTTTCATTGATCTATGTGTCTGTTTTTGTGCCAGTACCATGCTATCTTGATGATGACAGCTTTGTAATAGAGCTTGAAGTCCGGAATTGTGATGCCACCAACGTTGGCTTTCTTTTTCAATATCCCTTTGGCTATTCGAGGTCTTTTCTGGTTCCATATAAATTTTAGAATTATTTGTCCCATTTCTTTGAAAAAGATGGATGGTACTTTGATAGGAATTGCATTAAATGTGTAGATTGCTTTAGGTAGCATAGACATTTTCACAATATTTATTCTTCCAATCCAGGAGCATGGAACATTTTTCCATTTCTTTGTGTCTTCCTCAATTTCTTTCATGAGTACTTTATAGTTTTCTGAGTATAGATTCTGTGCCTCTTTGGTTAGCTTTATTCCTAGGTATATTGTGGTTGGGGGTGCAATTGTAAATGGGATTGACTCCTTAATTTCTCTTTCTTCTGTCTTGTTGTTGGTGTAGAGAAATGCAATTGATTTCTGTGCATTGATTTTATATCCTGACACTTTACTGAATTCCTGTATAAGTTCTAGCAGTTTTGGAGTGGAGTCTTTTGGGTTTTCCACATATAGTATCATATCATCTGACAAGAGTGATAATTTGACTTCTTCTTTGCCGATTTGGATGCCTTTAATTTCCTTTTGTTGTCTGATTGCTGAGGCTAGGACCTCTAGTACTATGTTGAATAGCAGTGGTGATAATGGACATCCCTGCCGTGTTCCTGACCTTAGCGGAAAAGCTTTCAGTTTTTCTCCATTGAGAATGATATTTGCAGTGGGTTTTTCATAGATGGCTTTGATGATATTGAGGTATGTGCCCTCAGGCTATCATACTTTTAAAATTTATAAATGTGATGGGTGAGAAATGACATCTCAGTATTATTTTAATTTGATTGTTACAATTTACTTTTTGAACATGTCTGAGGGTCAGTTTTTTAATATTTTGTGAAATCTATTTAATGGAACTTTTCCTTTTGTCAGCTAGCTTTTGTCCCTGGCTATATATTTTAATTCTTTTTTTTTTTTAAACTTTTTTTTTAAATTTTATTTATTTATTTGACAGAGAGAAATCACAAGTAGATGGAGAGGCAGGCAGAGAGAGAGAGAGAGAGGGAAGCAGGCTCCCTGCCAAGCAGAGAGCCCGATGCGGGACTCGATCCCAGGACCCCGAGATCATGACCTGAGCTGAAGGCAGCGGCTTAACCCACTGAGCCACCCAGGTGCCCTAATTCTTTACAAATCAAAGATACTAGTTTTCCTGTACTTTACATTAATTACTATTTCCTAATTTGTGTGTGTGTGTGTTCTAAAGATTTTATTTATTTATTTGACAGACAGATCACAAGTAGGCAAAGAGGAAGGCAAAGAGGAGGAAGCAGGTTCCCCTCAGAGCAGAGAGCTGGATGCAGCGCCCAGTTCCAAGACCCCTGGATCATGACCTGAGCTGAAGGCAAAGGCTTTAACCCACTGAGCCACCCAGGTGCCCCCTTAATTTGTGTTTTTAAAACCTATCATCTTTTTAGGTATTACATGTTATCTGACACAGGTTATTCCATCTGTTTAAATATGTCTTTTACAAACAGTTTTAAAGTTACCTTTCTACAGGGTCTGCAGTTTTGTTTTCTTTCTTTCTCTTCCTTTCATCTTTCTTTCTTTCCTCTTTCTTTCTTTCTCTCTCCTTCTTCCTTTCTCTCTTTCTCTCTTTCTTTATTTCATATGAAAGAGAGATCACAAGTAGGCAGGGAGGCAGGCAGAGAGGAGGAAGCAGGCTCCCTGCAGAGCAGAGAGCCCAATGTGGGGCTCGATCCCAGGACACTGAGATCAGGACCTGAGCGGAAGGCAGAGACTTAACCCACTGAGCCACTCAGGCACCCCATGTTTTCTTTTTAAGATTACTTATGTCTGTGGGGCACCTGGGTGTTCCTCCCTTCTCTCCCTGCCTCTCTGCCTACTTGTGATCTCTGTCAAATAAGTAAAATATTAAAAAAAAAAAAAGATTATTTATGTCTGTGTGAGAGAGAGAAAGAAATGAGTACAAACAGGGAGAAGTTGCAGAGGGATAGGAAGAAGTAGG
The DNA here is from genome assembly GCF_964662115.1 of Mustela nivalis. NCBI lineage: Eukaryota > Metazoa > Chordata > Mammalia > Carnivora > Mustelidae > Mustela > Mustela nivalis. The sequence goes on from NC_139041.1 coordinate 30,602,130, forward strand.
GAGCCTGACACAGGTGTCCCTAGGTTCTGTAGTTTTCTTACTGAACTTATACTCCTTTCTTACTGAACTTATACTTCCTTTTCTCCCCCTGCCATTTAAATGAGGATATCATCTTCCATCTTGCTCTGTTTAAATGCTGCCTATGACTTTCATATGTTACTTTTATATTCTACTATTGAATTATTGTTGCATTAATTTAGATTTGATTCTATGGGGTATTCCAGACAATCTGAAGTGATCCACAAATAGTAGTAATTGTACTCACTGTTAAACTTTTGATTCTAATGTCTAATTTTACTGTGTAGTATCCCTAGAACAGTATTTGATAGTAATACAATAGCCAACAATATTCCTGATTATACTGGAAACACTTCTATAATTTCCCTATAGAGACAAGATACTAACATTTCATATTTAGTCATTTTTATGACTGTGTTAAGTAGCTATAGTGACTTCCCAATTGGTGAACACATATTCAGATAGGGTGGCATGTTCCTGAGTTATATTCTAACTTAAAGAGTGGTGGAAGCACAACATCCAGAGATGTCCTATCTATCAGGCAGGAAAAGTTAAGGAAAATGTAACTGATGTGCAAATTTTAATACTCCAGCAAATAATATTACCAAGCTGGAAATGGTTTATTGAGTAAAGTCAAAATAGCAGTCCAACTTCCAAAGGAAATACAAGCCACCTTTGATGATTTAACCAAATAAAACACAAGTAAAAATAGAAAAACTGCATTCAACTACCAAGAGAAATATTGAACTGGAAAATTGCTATTGTGTGCAGGTTAGAAAATCCTCACTGACCCCACTTCACACCTGGCCCACTGTTGATTGTACTTTCTGTACAGGGAAAAGTTTTCTGGCCTATAGAACAAAGGTTATCCTTAGATGCACCATTATTGTAGAATTTAGACCTACTATGACCTCACCCTGAGCTACCTGTCAATGTGGCTGCAACATCTGTAGGTCAAAAGTGACCACAGGCTGCATCTAAATAACATAATGCTTAAAATGGAACACATGTTGTGACTCCCCAGTATGGCTTTGAGCATGAGACTCCATCCTGGCTCAGTGCTTTCCAGGCTTCCAAGGTATGCAGTTTTTCCCATAGGATCCAGGGCCTTACCCCAGGATCACAGTCTATGCTTTGGTGTGGCCACCTACCACCTTTCATGGGATGGTCCAAACTGAATCATTTCACCAGCTTGTGCAGCCTCTCCAGACACTACTGTTGTGGATTCTCTGCTACTTAACACAATTCAGTACTCAGCCACATCTGTGCCTATTTTGAATCTGCCACTTATGGGGCTTCTGTGGAAAATAAAAGAATTCCTCAACAGGAAAAAAAAAAAAAAAAAGCTCTTGATTCTTATTTTACTTAGTATTTCAGTCATGAGTGGGAGTTGAATATTATCAACAATTATCATTCAAGCATTTTTACAGATGATCATTACTTTCTAAAATGGATTGATTAATATAGAATATGATATTAATGAATTTTCTAATATTGGAACAACTTCAGTTTTGTAGGCTGAACTTGATTTAATCTTGCCTTTTTTTGTTGTTTATTTATTTGACAGAAATGACAAATAGGCAGAGAAACCGAGGCAGAGAGACGGGGAAGCAGGCTTCATGCTGAGCACAGAGCCTGATGTAGGGCTCCATCCTAGGACCCTGAGATCATGACCGAGTTGAAGGCAGAGGCTTAACCCAATGAGCCACCCAGGTGCCCTGCCTTTTTTGGGGGGAGGGGGTTAGTAATCTCTATACCTAATGTGTGGCTTGAATTTATTTCCCCAAGATCAAGAGTTCCATGCTCTTCCAATTTGGTAATGTGGTGTTGCATTAGGTTAATGTAAATTTTTATTTGAAATTATCTTCACAAGAAGGTGCAGAATTACTATATAAACTTTCATCAATCAGTTTAATGCAATAGGGACAAAAAACTATGGTAAAATTTAAAACAAGGAGATTTTCAAATATAGAGTATTTGTTAATTACAACACTACAAACCTTAATTCAGCTTTCACAAGTACAAAATCGCATATGTGTTTATGGAATTTGGTTCAAGTAAATTTACGTAACTACTAACAGTTAAGATACAAAATTCTTTACTTGCAACAATGGAACATCCTAATGCTAATGTCTATAATACCACCTATCAGTCCCATGACTATCTTGGAAACTAAAGAATTTAAGTACTAACAAATTTACATCTCTAGATTTGTCATTTTGAAAATGTTATAAAATGCAAACAGTAGGGACATCTGGGTGGCCATTCTGTTAACCATCTGCCTGCAGCAAGGTCTTGATCTCAGCGTCCTGGGATCAAGCCCCACGTCAGGTCCTTGCTCTGGGTGAAGTCTGCTTCTCCCTTTCCCACTGTCTGTCACTCACTTTGCTTGTGCTCTCTCTTCCTGACAAATAAGTAAAATATATTTTAATAATGCAAACAATATATGTATTATATTTGTGGCAAAATATACACAACAAAATTTACCATTTTAATAATTTACAAGTGAAGTTCATAAGCATTAACTACGTTCACAATGTTCAACTATTCATTTGAAGAACCTATTCATCATCTCACAGAAACTACCCATTAAACATTATTAATTCCTCATTCCTCATCTTGTTGCTGGTGTCTTTGTCTCTGATTTTGTCTGTTTACCTTAATAAGTAGAATCATAAAAGATTTGTCCTTTAGTGGCTGGTTTATTTCACTTATAATAATGTGTTAAAATTTCATTTATGTTGTAACTCATATCAGAATTTTCTATTTTTAGGGTTGAACAATATTCCATTGCATGTGTTTTGTTTACTCATTCATTCCTAGATGGACATATAAGTTGGTTCCGTGTTTTAGATCTTGGGAATAATGCTGCTGGAAACATTGATGTAAAATTAGTTACATGCTCAATTTCCTGGTACCAATTCTTGCAGATGTATAATTAGCATTAGAATCACTGAATCAGGGGCGCCTGGGTGGCTCAGTGGGTTAAGGCCTCTGCCTTCGGCTCAGGTCATGATCCCAGGACCCTGGGATCGAGCCCCGCATCGGGCTCTCTGCTCAGCGGGGAGCCTGCTTCCTCTTCTCTCTCTGCCTGTTTCTCTGACTACTTGTGATCTCTGTCTGTCAAATAAATAAAATCTTAAAAAAAAAAAAAAAGAATCACTGAATCATACAGTATTTCTATATTTAAATTATTGAGGAATTGTTAGACTGTGTTTTATACTAGCTGCACCATTCTTCATTCTCCCAAGTAATCCACAAGTGTTAAAACTTCTTCAGCATCCTTCCCAAATAGTTGTTATTTTCTGAGGGTTTTGTTCATAATATCCATCATGATGGGTGTGGAGTGGTACCTCATTATTATTTTGCGTTGCATTTTCTTAGTGTTTAGTGATGTTGGGTATCTTTTCATGTGCTCATTGTTCATTACTGTAAGTCCTTTAGAGAAATGTGTATTCAAGTTGCCCATTTTTTGTTCAGTTTCTTTGGATATTTGTCATTTGTGTAATGTCTGATTCTACCCTTTCTGCACAGATTTATTGAGCTGTAATTGAAATGTAACATTGTGTAAGTTCAGTGATACAGTCCTTTGTGGCAACATGATTACAATAGTAGGGGTAGATAACAAAGAAATATGTGTATCACATTTCATACTAACACAAGTAAAGTAAGAATTATATATTATTATGTTATAAGGTGCCTCATTAGCACAGTGGGTAGCATGTCAGTCTCATATTAATTATATATTGTTTCTTCTTTTGTAATGAGAAAATTTAACATATAAATAAATACAAATATAAATATCATATTATAGTTCTATTTTTAATTTTTGGAGGTATCTTCATACTATTTTTCATAGTTGTTCTACCAGTTTAACTTAATTCCCAGCAACAGTACAGAAGTTTTTCCTTTTCTCCAATCAAAATTATCTCCAGTCAAATTATCTCTTAAGATGTGAGAGATGATATCTCATTGTGGTTTTGATTTGCATTTTCCTGATTAGTGATTTCAATCACTTTTTCATGTTACTATTGGCCATTTGTGTGTATCAGTTCTGCTCATTTTTTTTTTTTAAAGATTTTATTTATTTGACAGAGATCACAAGTAGGCAGAGAGGCAGGTAGAGAGAGAGAGGAGGAAGCAGGCTCCCCGCGGAGCAGAGAGCCCGACATGGGGCTCGATCCCAGGACCCTGGGATCATGACCTGAGCCAAAGGCAGAGGCTTTAACCTACTGAGCCACCCAGGCGCCCCAGTTCTGCTCATTTTTGAATGTTTTTGTTTCTGGGTGGTTTTTTTGTTGTTTTTTTTTTTGGTTTTTTTTTTTTTTTTTTTTGCTGTTGAGTTGTATGGTTTCTTTATATATTTTAGATATTAACACATCATTATCTAATGTGCAAATATTTTCTGCCATTGGTAGATTGAATTTTCATTTTGTTGATTGCTTCTATTGCTGTGTAGAAGCTTTAGTTTGATGTGTCTGGTTATTTATTTTTCATTTTGCCTCTGGGTTGGTGTTTGTTTGTTTGTTTGTGCTTTTGGATTGTTTTTTGTTTTTTGGGGTTTTTTTGGTCAATTCCAGAAAATCATTGCCAAGATTTCCTATATATATTTTTAGAGTTTTATAATTATTGTCTAATTTCTTTTACCAATGTCTTACAGTTCCAGGGTACAGGTTTCTCACTTCCCTGGTTAAATTTAGTCCTAGGTGTTCTTTTTGACATAATTGTAAATGGCATTGTTAATTTCTTTTTGTGTTATTTTATTATTAGTGTATAGAAATACAACTTATTTCTGTGTATTGATTTTTGTATCCTGCAACTTTGTTGAATCCATTTCTTATAAGTTTTCTGGTGGAGCCTTTAGGATTTTCTATACATAATATTTCATTTGCAAATAGTGCAGATTAATCTACTTTTGGATTTGATGCCTTTTATTTCCTGTCTAATTTCTCTGGCTAGGACTTCCAATTCTGTGTTGAGTGAGTACAAGTGGCAAGTAAGTGTACCTACTCTCTCTTGTTCCTGATCAAAAGTTTACCATTGTGTAGGAGGCCAGATTTGGGTTTGATATATATGCCCTTTACTATATTGAGGTACATTTCCTCTATACCCACAATGTTGAGTTTTTATCATAAATACATGTTGAAATTTGTCACATGTCTTTTCTGCATCTATGGCAATGGTCATATGATTTTTAGCTTTTAGTTTGGTTAATGTGTTATACCACATTGATTGATTTGTGGATATTGAAGCAACACCTGGAATAAATCTGAATTGATCACAGTGAGTGAGTATTTTATTTTATTTTTATTTATTTTTTTTAAGATTTTATTTATTTATTTGACAGACAGCAATCACAAGTAGGCAAACAAGCAGGCAGAGGGAGAGGGAGAAGCAAGTTCCCCACCCAGCAGAGAGCATGATGTGGGGCTCAATCCCAGGACCCTGAGATCATGACCTGAGCCGAAGGCAGAGGCTTTAACCCACTGAGCCACCCAGGTGCCCTGTGAGTGAGTATTTTAATGTACTGTTGAATTTGGTCTGCTAATACTTCATTGAGATTTTTGTGTGGTTGGTTTTTGGCCTTTTTTGGGTTTGTGTGTGTGTGTGTTTTGTTTTGTTTTTAAGATTTTGGGACGCCTGGGTGGCTCAGTTGGTTAAGCAGCTGCCTTCGGTTCAGGTCATGATCCCAGCGTCCTGTGATCGAGTTCCACATCGGGCTCTTTGCTCTGCAGGGAGCCTGCTTCTCCCTCTGACTCTGCCTTCCACTCTGTCTGCCTATGCTCGCTCTCGCTCACTCTCTCTCTGACAAATAAATAAATAAAATCTTAAAAAAAAAAAAGATTTTATCTATTTATTTTAGAGGGAGAAAGCTTGAGCAGGGGCAGAGGGAGAGAGAATCCCAAAGATACTCTATCTGAGCATTAAGCCTGGTGTGGAGCTGAATCCCATGATGCTGAGATTATGACCAAAGCTGAAATTAAGAGTCAGGAGCTTAACCAACTGAACTATCCAGGTGCCCCTTTGTTTAAGTTTTTTACATGATGCTCATCAGGGATATTGGCCTGTAATTTTCTTCTTAGGTGGCATTCTTGTTTGGGTTTGGTAATAAAGTATATCAAAGGATGCAAAATAAGCATTTAACAGTTCTGTATCCTGTCTTAAAAAAATTTTCATGAGAAATAGTATAAATGGACCATGCCTCAACATAATACAGTTCATGAATGACAAGCGCACACCTAACATCATGCTCAATAGTGAGATGAAAGCTTTTCCTCTAGATCAAGAAGAAGCAAAGGATGCCCATTTTCATTTTTTGTTCAACACAATATAGGAAGTTCTACCAACAGCATTTAGACAAGAAGAGGAAAAGTTATTAGGATCATAAAGTAATAAAAATTATCTGTTGCAGATTCCATGAATTTATATATATACATTATATATATAAAGAAAACCTTAAATGTATATATAAACACTATACATGTACATACATACAGATAACTTAAAATAACACAAATTTACAAGATACATTTTGTATCAAGATACATGTACAAGATACATTGTGTATTTTGTCACAAGATACAAAATCAGTATATAAAAATCAGTTGAATTTCTATATACTAATAATCTATCAAAACATATTAAAAAGAGCACCTGGGTGGCTCAGTTAGTTAGGTATCTGCCTTAGGCTCAGGTCATGATCTCAGGGTCCTGGGATCCATTAGGATCCCTGCTCAGCAGCGAGTCTGCTTGTCCCTCTTCCTCTGCCTCTCCCTCCACTCATGCTTTCTCTCTCTCTGGCAAATAAATAAATAAATAAATATTTTAAAAAGATATTAAGAAAAAATATCAATTGCATTTGTGACAGAATAAATAAAATACTGAGTATTAAATTTAACTGAGAATGTAAATGGATATTAAAAACTATAAAACTTTGATGAAAGAAATTGAAAAGAGGCAATAGAAAAATATTGTGTTCAAGAGTTAGAAGAATTAATAGTATTAAAATGTCTGTACTTGGGGCACCAAGTACAGCTTCGGCTCGGGTCGTGATCTCAGGGTCCTGGAATTGAGCCCCGCATCAAGCTTTCTGCTCATCGGGGAGCCTGCTTCCCTTCCTCTCTCTGCTGCCTCTCTGCCTACTTGTGATCTCTGTCTGTCAAATAAATAAATAAAATCTTAAAAAAAAAAGTCTGTACTTGCCAAAGTGATCTATAGATTCAATTTGAAAGTCTTTTGTGATAAAAATATAGAAAAGAATCCTCAAATGTGTATGAAACTATAAAAGGTCCCATATAGGCAAAGCAGTCCTGGAGTGAACAATGAGAGGCATCACAGTTTACAATTTCAAGCCATGTTACAAAACTATAATAATCAAAACACTATGGTACTGACATACCAAACATAACCAATGGAACACAATAGTCTGAAAGTAAAGCATGTGTATATGGTCAATTTATTTATAACAAATAAGGCAAGAATATACAGTGGGGAAAGGATAGTCTTGTCTTTACTTTCCTTTTTTGTTCTTTTGTTTTAGGTTTTTTTCCTCCTAAGATTTATTTATTTTAGGGAGAGAGAATCCTTAAGCGGACTCTTCTCTGAGTGTGGAGTCCTCCGTTGGGCTTAATCCCAGGAACCTGGGATCATGACCTGAGATTAAACCCAGAATGGTCTGCCTAACCTACCTTGCCATCCAGTACCCCAGGATTGTCTTTTTGATAAATGGTCTTTGGAGAGCAATGTCACATCCAAAAGAATGAAACTGAACCCCTATCTTACACAAAAAATAACTTAAGATGGATAAAGATTTATACATCAGACCTGAAGTCATAAAACTCATAGCTGAAAACAGTCTCGGTGATGATTTTTACAACGTTTGCAATCTAAGGGCAATAAAAGCAAAAATAAACAAGTGAGATTACATCAATCTAAAAAAAGCCTGCCAAGTATAGGAAACATTCAAAATGAAAAGGCAATATACAAATGGGAAAAAAATGTTTGCAAATTATGTATCTGTAACAACTATATGTATAATATATAAATATGTGTTTATAATATAAATTTTATTTATTAAAATAAAATTTATTAATATTTATAATAAACATGATATAATATATAATATAAATAAGTAATATATAATAATATAGTAAATATTTATAATATATTTATAATAAATATGTAATATTTACATAATATATATGTATATATATATATATATATATATATATATATATATATATATACATATATATATATTTATATGAAGAACTCATAGCATTCAATAGCCAAAACAGTCTGATTTAAAAATGTGCAAGGAAGGATGTCTGAGTTGCTCAAACATCTGCCTTTGGTTCAGGTCATGATCTCACAATTCTGGGATCAAGCCTCACATTGGGCTCCCCTCTACCCTTCCCCTGCTCATCCTTTCTCTACAAGTACAAAAAAGTTCAATGTTACTAATCCTCAGGTAATACAAATCATACCACAAGGAAATATCACCTAACAACACCTGCTAGAATACCTATTATGATGAAAAAGACAAAATATATCAATCTGGTGAAGATGTGGATAAAAGGGAACCCTTTCTTGTACATTGGTGCAGACACTAGGGAAAACAGTATGGAGGTTTCTTAAAAACAAAACTACCATATCCAGTAACTAAAAATTAAATCTTAAAAAAACAAAAAAATTCAAACTGTTCCCAAAAGTTTTAAGGAATATGTTGAAACTCAGTTTATTTATGTATTTATTTTTAAGTAATCTCTACAAAAACCCTGGGCCTCAAACTTAGGAATCGAGATCAAGAGTTGCTTGCTTCGCTCACCCACTCAGCCAAGCACTCCTGAAAATCAGTTTACAGGGCCTAAATTACCATTACCAAAGACACACACACACACACATACAAACATACACACACAAATCCTTGGTAAAATACCAGTAAACCAAATTTAACAGTATTATAAGCCTTATACATAATGACTAAACAGGTTTATCTTTGGGAAGTAAGAATGATTCCATAAAGAAGAAAGTACAAAATTTACATAGTCACCTCAAAATATCCAAATTTTGATTTGACAAAATTCAACATACTTCCGTCACTAGAAAATAGAAATAGGGGATGCCTGGGTGGCTCAGTGGGTTAAGCCTCTGCCTTCAACTCAGGTCATGATCCCAGGGTCCTGGGATCGAGTCCCGCATCGGGCTCTCTGCTCAGCGGGGAGCCTGCTTCCCCCTCTCTCTCTGCCTGCCTCTCTGCCTGCTTGGGATCTCTGTCTGTCAAATAAATAAATAAAAATCTTTTAAAAAATTAATAATAAATAAATAAATAAATAAAATCTTAAAAAAAAAGAAATTAGAAATAGAAGAATACTACCTCAACATAGCAAAGACCATATATTAAAAGTCCACAGTTAAAATCATACTCAATAGTGAAGAGGTGAAATCTTTAAAATCAGAAACAAAACAAGAATCCTACTTTCTGCCACTTTAAGTCAACATAGTTTTGAACCCTGAAACTAATAAAGCTCTGTATGCTAACTATACTGGATTTAAAATAAAATAAATTCTTCAGGGCACCTGGGTGGCTCAGTCATTAAGCATGATTCCAGGGTCCTGGGTTCAAACCCTGCATTGGGCTCCCTGCTGAGCAGGGAGCCTGCTTCTCCCTCTCCAACTCCCCCTGCTTGTGTTCCCTCTGTCACTGTCTGTTTCTGTCAAATAAACAAACAAATAATATTTTTAAAAGAAATGTTAAAGGAAAAATTTCAAGTGGAAAGATGTAATCTAAAACAGAAAATAATAAAAAAAAAATTCACTGGTGAAAACAAACCAAACTCAAGGTAGTAGGTCAATCACTTATAACCCTAGTATGAAAGTTAAAAGACAAAAGTAGCAAAATGAATTACATTTACAATAATTAACAACTAATAAAATATAAAATATGACATTATATACGTAAAAAATGGAAAAAATAAAAATGCAGCTTTCCGAATGACCATCAATTTGATACAGACTACTAAATGTTCACTATGTTACATATAAACCATGGGTAAACACAACCCCCCCCCCAAATTATAATAGAGACACAAAAATGAAAGGCAATCCAATTATAATAATAGATATATTTTAAAAAAAGGAATCCAAGAGGCACCTGAGTGGCTAAGTGAGTTAAAGCCTCTGCCTTCAGCTCATGTCCTGATCTCAGGGTCCTGGGATCGAGCCCTGCATTGGGCTCTCTGCTCAGCGGGAATCCTGCTTCCCTTCCTCTCTCTGCCTGCCTCTCTGCCTACTTGTGATCTCTGTCTGTCAAATAAATATATAAAATTTTTATAAAAAAAAAATAAGGAATCCAAGCACAATACTAAAGAAAACCATCAAACACAATGAAACAGAGCAAGAGAAGAAAGGAACAGACAAGAACTAAAAAAACAACCAGAAAGAAAAACTAACAAAATGGGAAAGAAAATACGCACATATCAATATTTATCTTAAATGGACTAAATGCTTCAGTCAAAAGATATAAGGTAACTGAATGAATAAAAATACAAGACCCTTCTATATACTATCTAGAAGAGACTCACTGCAAACCAAAGTCATATACAAAATAAAAGTGAGGCGATGGAAAATAAAATATTTCATGTAAATGAAGACAAGGAAAAGAGAAAGATGGGTAATAATATTTATACCAGACAATATATAATAGAAGAACAACTAACCAGTTAAACATCTGTCTTAGTCTCAAGTCATGATCTTAGAATCCGGGGATTGAACCTCTATCAGGCTCCCTGCTCAGCTGGTGGTCTGCTTCTCTCTCTCCCTCTGCTGCTCCCCCCACTCCTGTTTATGCTTTCTCATTCAGTATCAAATAAAAAAAATTTTTTTTAATCTTCAAAAGACCAATGAGAGATAAAAAATTGCATTATATAATGATAAAAGGATCAATCCAAGACAACTTTAGCAATTATTAATAACTATGTACCCAGGGGTGCCTGGGTGGCTCAGTGGGTTAAAGCCTCTGCCTTCGGCTCAGGTCATGATCCCAGGGTCCTGGGATCGAGCCCCACATCGGGCTCTCTGCTCAGCGGGGAGCCTGCTTCCTCCTCTCTCTCTCTCTGCCTGCCTCTCTGCTTACTTGTGATCTCTGTCTGTCAAATAAATAAATAAAATCTTAAAAAAAAAAAAAAAACTATGTACCCAGCATAGGTCATCTAAGTAGATTAAGCAAATGTTAACACCCATAAAGGAAAAAATTGATTGTAACACAGTTGTAGTAAAGGACTTTAGGTCACTCACGTCCAAGGATAGATAATTGAGAAGAGAAAAAGGGAAATGTCTTTGAAGATCACATTAGGCCAAATAGATTTAACAGACATACAGAGAACACTCCATTCAAACCCAGCAGAATGCACATCTTTTCAAGTGCAAATGAACATTTTCCAGGATACATAACATGGCAAAATACAAAAGATGTCTCAATAAATTTAAGAAGATTGAAATCATAACAAGAATCCCTTCCGACCATAGTGATATAGAACTAGAAATCAATCACAACAAAGAGCTGGAAGATACAGAGCTAAAAAATGTCCTACTAAACACCAATGTGTCAAGAAGAAATGAAAGAGGAGCACCTGGCTGGCTCAGTGGTTAAGCTTCTGCCTTCGGCTCAGGTCATGATCTTGGGGTCCTGGGATCGAGCCCCGCATCCAGCATCTTCCTCAGCAAGTACCCTCATACCTCCACCCCCCTCTCTCTGCCTGCTTCTCTGCTTGCTTGTGCTCTCTGTCCTGGAATTGAGCCCCATGCCAGGCTCCCTGAGCAGTGGGGAGTCTCTTTCTTCTTCTTTCCATTCATGCTCTCTGGTGCTTTGTTTCTCTCTCTTTCAAAGAAATTGATATAATCTTAAAAATAGGAGTAAATTTAAATAAAATAAAATTTCTCAAGTTCTATTGATTTCTGGCTTCCATTAGTTTTGGGTAATGGGAGGACCTGGAATATTAGAAAACAAGAAAAGGAGAGATATCAGTGTTTTTTACTCTGTTTCTCTGATCTTACTATTAGATTTTTTGCAGCATCTTCTTCATGGGACCAACTTTTGTCAGACCAACTGTCCTGTCAGTCTTAATTTATGCTACAAAATTCTACCAGGAACACATTTCAATGGTTCTAGTTTGCTCCAGATGAACACTTACAGCTGAATTCTGGTAAAATTATGCAATGTCTCTTTTTGCATAGTGGAGGGAGAATTTTGTTGTTGTTGTTGTTTCTCTCTTGGTTTCCTCCCCATCCCCTATTTAAACTTTTACCACTTACAAAATCAATTCTATGTTAAATTCCCTCACTTTTTAAAGACCTAGATAAGTCTAGAAGCATGTGGATGTTTTCCTAATTGGATATTGGTTTACTATTGAAATTAATAAAGTGGTTTAAGAAAGGCAAAACTCTTCTTTACATTCAGATATTAGAAGGAAATATGCATTTCTATCTTCTAAATAATCCACATAAAGTAAATATAGCTATTAAAAATAATGATCACACATCAATAGATTACCCAAATAATTAGTGAATTATCACAGATTGTTTCTCACTAATATTATCTATCATTTATATGTTGATATAACTCTGTTCAGTGTTTTATTTCAAGATCTCAATTGTAGGATCAGTGTGTCTGTTAGTCTCACTGGAATAAATAAAAAACAAAGAAAGAATAAAGAAATAGCTCTTAAATTTTCTTTTTGACATAGGAGATATTATTAATGTTCATATTCCATTGACCAAAACAAATCATTTAAGTGAACTTGACATTAATGGGGAAGGAATGTACTGCTCTTGTAAGATGGTCCACCAGAGAAAGAGGAGGCAATTTTAAATTATAGTAAGACGTATAATTTTTAAGTTATAAACAAATATAATAAACATAGTACCATGATAAGAAAGCTAGAGTTTACCAACAATTTTACATATTATTGTAGTGAAAGATGAAAGATGCTGTGATTTATCAGTTGGAAATAACCACAGTGCTTATTGCATCATGTGCCCTCCTTCATGCCCATCACCCAGTTACCCAACCCCACCACATACCCTCCACTAACCTCAGTTTGTTCCCTAGAGTTAAGATCTAGTGTACAGTTCTATGGATTTAACAAAATAAACTTATGTACCCATGACCATAATGAAGATACAGAACAGTTTCATCACTATAAACTTTCTTTACACTATTTACTCCAGTCCATGATAATCACTCTTTTTCAATTACAATGGCTTTGGCTTTTGAGAATGATTTTCAAACTATCAGTATGGTTTTTTATTTCCACTGATAATTTATGATAATTTCAGTTTTCTTGCAGGGTTAGAAGCATTTGATATTTTTGTTGTTTTTGTTTTATTTTTCAGTCTTTCTGAATAGGTATTCAGTGGTCAAGTCTTGGGTTAGTGTTAATTGAAGTAAGATACCTAGGGCAAAATATCTAAGGAGGTATTCACTGTCAGGCTTTAGCATGTCAAACATAGTGAGTGCTTTCTAAAATGTTATCCTATAGTTGCCTTCTTTGATTATTACAGTCTTACTTTAGTCCATATCTTGTTAGTGATATCTTAATAGCTTTAATATTTTCCTAATAACTGTTGAGATTATTGTTATGTGTTTATTTGCCATCTTAAAATCACATTTGATTGAATATCTGTTTTGGCAAGATCATGTCTTCAGAGTTCTTTATAAATTCTGGATACAAATCCATCAATGTATGGTTTCTAAGTATTTTATTCCCAGTTTGTTAACTCATCTTTTCATTCATTAAGACTGTACTCTGCAAGGGCGCCTGGGTGCCTCTGCCTTCGGCTCAGGTCATGATCTCAGGGTCCTGGGATCGAGCCCCATATCTGTGATCTCTGTCAAATAAATAAAATAAAATAAAATAAAATAAATAAATAAATAAAATAAAATCTTTTTAAAAAATTGAAAAAAAAAGACTGTACTCTGCAGAGCAAAGATTTTTGATGAAGTCTACTTTATCAAAAATTTTCCATTTATGTGTTATGTATAAGATCCTGGGTGACCACCAATTGCACTACTGGGTATTTACACCAAAGATACAAATGTAGTGATCCAAAGGGGCACGTGTACCGCACTGTTTATAACAACAATGTACACAATAGCCAAATTATAGAAAGAAACTAGATGTCCATCAACAGATGAATGGATAAAGAAGAGGCGGTATATATATACAATGGAATATTACTCAGACACCAAAAAATTAAAATCTTGCCATTTGCAACAATGTGGATGGAACTAGACAGTACAATGCTCAGTGAAATAACATACAGAAAGAAAAATACCATATAGTTTCCCTCACATGTAGCATTTAAGGAACAAATGAAAGGAGCATAGAGAAATGGAGGGAAAAAATAAATTAAGATAAAACAGAGAGGGAGGCAAACTTTGAGAGACTCTTAACTCTAGGGGACAAACTGAGGGTTGATGGAAGGAGAAGGTGGGGGATGGGTAACTGGATGATGGGCATGAAGGATGGCAAGGACAGCACATGATGTGAGCACACGGGGTGGTGTACGCTACTGATGAACCACTGACCTCTACGCCTGAAACTATTTACACATTATATGTTAGTTAGTTGATTTAAATAAGTTGTTGTGTTTTTTTAAAGATCCTGGATCAGAATATTTCCTCATCTGTACTCTTGTAAAAGTTGTACAGGCCTTTGATCCATTTAAGGATTTATTGTACAAGGTGGAAAGTTTAGTCTAAGACTCATTTTTTTCTGCCTCTGTTTGTTCAATTGTTCCAAAACCATTTGTTGAAAGATTGACTTTTTTCACTGAATTGCTTTGACTATTTATTAAAAATCAATTATCCAGGTTCTTTAATAAGTCAAATGTAGAACTATGATAGAAGTCAGCACTTTTACTATTGGGTATATCTATTATCCATCAGCTGATGAAAGAATACACAAATATAGTATTAGAAAATGATAAAATTCTAGTATGCTAAAATATGAATGAACTAATAACATTACATTAAGTGAAAGAAAAAAGACCAAAGATAAAAAAAAAGTCACTTATTGTGTGATTCAATCTATATGAAATACCTACAATAGGTAAATCCTTAGAGACAGAAAGCAGATAATTGGTTATTTGGAGCTGACGGGATGATGATGAAACAATTGATAACTTAGTAAGTACCTGGTTCCATTGATGTAATGAAAATATTCTGGAATTAGATAGGGAGCTCGTTGAACAACTTTGTAAATGCACTAAATGTGCACTATGGTAAAAGTCAATTGGCC
The DNA here is from genome assembly GCF_964662115.1 of Mustela nivalis. Taxonomy (NCBI): domain Eukaryota; kingdom Metazoa; phylum Chordata; class Mammalia; order Carnivora; family Mustelidae; genus Mustela; species Mustela nivalis. The sequence continues at coordinate 30,617,447 of NC_139041.1, forward strand.
ATAAATGTGTAGTTCATTTTCAAAAATTTTTTTTTGAAATTTTTTTTCATTTCATCATTCATTTCATTCAAAATTTTTTGAATAGTTTTTATAACTAGGATAGTTATTTTGCATTTCTTTATGAGAATCAGAACGTGTATATCTGTAAAACTTTTGTTGGGGTTATAACTCTCATTATCTATATGCATTGATCTGGAAAGAATTTACATCTTATGCTGTATCTTTCAATTCATGAATACTCAATGTCTCACTGTCCATTAGGGCATCTTTCTTTGTTTTCATCAATATTTCAAAGTTCTGCACATTCTGAGGTTCTGTATTTTGTAAAAAAAAATTTTTGTGGAATATTTAATTTTTGTTAGTATTATCATTGGCCCTTTTTAAAGGTTTGAGTCTTCTCCTTGAACATTTTTAATATAAGCATGTTTTTTTCTTTTTCTTTTTCTTTCTTTCTTCTTCTCCTTCTCCTTCTCTTCTTCTTCTTCTTCTTGATTAACATATAATGTATTATTTGCCTCAGGAGCACAGGTCTGTGAATCATCACATTTCACAGCACTCACCATAACACATGCCCTTCCCAGTGTCCATAACCCAACCACTCCATCCCTACACCCCTCCCCCTGGCAACCCTCAATTTCTTTCCTGATATTAAGAGTCTCTTATGGGGGGGCGCCTGGGTGACTCAGTGGGTTAAGCCGCTGCCTTTGGCTCAGGTCATGATCTCAGGGTCCTGGGATCGAGTCTTGCATCGGGCTCTCTGCTCAGCAGGTAGCCTGCTTCCCTTCCTCTCTCTCTGCCTGCCTCTCCATCCACTTGTGATTTCTCTCTGTCAAATAAATAAATAAAATCTTAAAAAAAAAAAAGAGTCTCTTATGGTTTGTCTCCCTCCTGATCCCATCTTGTTTCTTTTTTTCCCCTACATACCTCCACATAATGTCCCTGCACTGCCTCTCTAATTCCTCATATCAGAGAGATCATATAATTGTCTTTCTCTGATTGACTTATTTCGCTTAGCATAATACCCTCTAGTTCCATCCATGTTTTGCAAATAGCAAGATTTCATTTCTTTTGATGGCTGCATAGTATTCCAATATATATACCACATCTTCTTTATCCATTCTCTGTTGATGGACATCTAGGTTCTTCCCATAATTTGGCTATTGTGGATATTGCTATTATAAACATTGAGGTGCACCTGCCCCTTCAGTTCACTACATTTGTATGTTTAGGGTAAATACCCTAGCTCAATTTTCAACTTTTTGAGTAACCTCCAGGATGTTTTCCAGAGTGGCTGCATCTGTTTGCATTCCCACCAACAGTGTGGGAGGCTTCCCTTTTCTTGGAATCCTTGCCAATGTCTGTCGTTTCCTGACTTGTTAGTCATTCTGACTAACATGACGCATACCAGTGTGACGTGGTATCTCATTGTGGTTTTGGTTTATATTTCCCTGATGCTGAGTGATGTGGAGCACTTTTTCATGTATCTGTTGGCCACCTGGAAGTCGTCTTTGCAGAAATGTCTGTTCATGTCCTCTGCCCATTTCTTGATTGGATTATTTGTTCTTTGTGTATTGAGTTTGATAAGTTCTTTGTAGATTTTGGATACTAGCCCTTTATCTGATACATCATTTATGAATATCTTCTCCCATTCTATCTTTTGGTTTTGTTGACTGTTTCCTTTGCTGTGCAAATGCTTTTGATCTTGATGAAGTCCCAATAGTTCATTTTTGCCCTTGCTTCCCTTGCCTTTGGGGATGTTTCTAGGAAGAATTGGCTGTGGCTGAGGTCGAAGAGGTCTGTCTCCTCAAGGATTTTGAAGGATTCCTTTTTCACATTGAGATCTTTCATCCATTTGGAGTCTATTTTTGTATATGGTGTAAGGAAATGGTCCAGTTTCATTTTTCTGCATGTGGCTTTCCAATTTTCCCAATACCATTTGTTGAAGAGACTGTCTTTTCCCCATTCGACATTCTTTCCTGCTTTGTTGAAGATTAGCTGACTATAGAGTTGAGGGTCTATTTCTGGGCTCTCTATTTTTCTTTTTTTTAAGATTTTATTTATTTGATAGAGATTACAAGTAGACTGAGAGGCAGGCAGAGAGAGAGAGAGGGAAACAGGCTCCCTGCTGAGCAGACAGCCTGATGCAGGACTCGATCCAAAGACCCTGAGATCATGAGCTGAGCCGAAGGCAGCGGGTTAACCCACTGAGCCACCCAGGTGCCCCTGGGCTCTCTATTCTGTTCCATTGATCTGTGTGTCTGTTTTTGTGTCAGTACCATACTGTCTTGATGATGTCAGCTTTGTAATAGAGCTTAAAGTCTGGAATTGTGATGCCACAAATTTCGGCTTTCTTTTTCAACATTCCTCTGGCTATTTGGAGTCTTTTCTGGTTCCTTATAAATTTTAGGATCATTTGTTCCATTTCTTTGAAAAAAATTGTTGGTATTTTGATAGGGATTCATTAAACATGTAGACTATTTTAGGTAGCATAGTCATTTTCACAATATTTGTTCTTCCAATCCATGACCATAGAACATTTTTCCATTTCTTTTTGTCTTCCTCAATTTCTCTCATGGGTACAGATTGATGAGGATAGATTCTTTGCCTCTTTAGGTTTATTACTAGGTATCTTATGGTTTGGGGTACAGTTGTAAATGGGATCCACTCCTTAATTTCTCTTTCTTCTGTCTTGTTGTTGGTTTATAGAAATGCAACTGATTTCTGTGCATTGATTTTATACCCTGACACTTCACTGAATTCCTATACAGGTTCTAGCAGACTTGGAGTGGAATCTTTTGGGTTTTCTACATAAAGTATCACATCATCTGCAAAGAGTGAGAGTTTGACTTCTTCTTTGCAATTTGGATGCCTTTAAATTCTTTTTGTTGTCTGATTGCTGAGACTAGGACTTCTAGTACTGTGTTGAATAGCATGGTGATACTGGGCATCCCTCCCATGTTCCTGACCTTAGGGGAAGTTTTTCCCCACTGAGAATGATATTCTTTGTGATTCTTTCATAGATGGCTTTGATGATCTTGAGGTATGTTCCCTCTATGACTACACATTGAGAGTTTTGATCAGGAGGTGATGCTGTGCTTTGTCAAATGCTTTTTCAGCATCTATCGAGAGTATCATGTGGTTCTTGTTCTTTCTTTTCTTAATGTATTACATCGCATTTATTGAGGATGTTGAACCAACCTGGCAGCCCAGGAATAAATCCCCCTTGATCATGGCAAATAATCCCTTTATATACTATTGGATCCTATTGGCTAGTATTTTGATGAGAATTTATGCATCTGTGTTCATCAAGGATATTGGTCTGTAATCCTTTTTTTTTTTTTTAAGACTTTTTATTTATCTGACAGATCACAAGTAGGCAGAGAGGCAAGCAGAGAGAGGGGAAGGGAAGCAGGCCCCATACTGAGCAATGAGCCCCCGAGCCAAAGGCAGAGGCTTAACTCACTGAACCACACAGGTGCCCCATGTAATTCTCCTTTTTGTTGAACGATCTTTGTCTGGTTTTGGGATCAAGACAATGCTGGCCCCATAAAATAAGTATGGAAGTTTTCCTCCAATTTTTTGGAACAGTTTCAGGAGACTAGGTATTAATTCTTCTTTAAGTGTTTGGTAGAATTTCCCTGGGAAGCCACCTGCCCTTGGCTTCTGTTTTTTGGGAGATTTTTGATGACTGCTTCAATCTCCTTATTGCTTGTTCAGGTTTTCTATTTCTTCCTGGTTCAGTTTTGGTAGTTTATATGTCTTTAGGAATTCGTCCATTTCTTCCTAATTGTCAAATTTGCTGCATAAAGTTGTTCATAATATGTTTTTACAATTGTTTGTATTTCTTTGGTGTTGTGATTACTCCTCTTTCATTCATGATTTTATTAATTTGATTCCTTTCTCTTTTACTATTTTTTGTTTTTGTATTTGTATTTTAAAGATTGTATTTGTCAGAGAGAGAGAAAGAACACAAGCAGGCAGAGTGGCAGGCAGAGGCAGAGAGAGAAGCAGGCTCCCTGCTGAGCAAGGAACTCGATGGGAGACTTGATCCCAGGATCCTGGGCTGAAGGCAGAGGCTTAACCAACTGAGTCACCCAGGCATCCCTCTTTTTTACTTTTGACAAGTCTGGCCACAGGGTTATCAATCTTATTAATTCTTTCAAAGAATGAGCTCCTAGTTTTGTTGAGTTGTTCTACTGTTCTATTGGTTTCTGTTTCATTGATTTGTGCTCTGATCATTTCTCTTCTCCTGCTGGGTTAGACTTTCTTTGCTGTTCTTTCTCCAGCTCCTTTAGGTGTAGGGTTAGGTTGTGTACTTGAGACCTTTCTTGTTTCTTAAGAAAGGCTTGTGTGGCTATATACTTTCCTCTCAAGACTGCCTTTGTGAAGATGTTGAATAGTCGTGTTTTCATTCTCATTTGCTTCCATGATTTTTTTCAATTCTTTAATTTCCTGGTTGACCCATTTATTCTTTAGTAGGATGCTCTTTAGCCTCCATGAATTTGAGTTCTTTCCAAATTTGCTCTTGTGATTGAGATCTATCTTCAGAGCATTGTGGTCTGAAAATATGCAGGGAGTGATCCCAGTCTTTTGGTACCAGCTGAGACCTCATTTGTGACCCAGGATGTGATCTATTCTCGAGAATGTTCCTTGAGCACTAGAGAAGAATGTGTATTCTGTTGTTTTGGGATGGAATGTTCTAAGTATATCTGTGATGCTCATCTGGTCCAATGAATCATTTAAAGCCTTTGTTTCCTTGCTGGTCTTTTGCTTGGATGATCTGTCCATATCAGTGAGTGGGCGGGGTGGGGGGAGTGTTAAAGTGTCCTACTATTATTGTATTATTTTTGATGTGTTTCTTTGATTTTGTTATTAAGTGGTTTATATAGTTGGCTGCTCCCATGTTAGGGGCATAGATATTTAAAATTATTAGATCTTGTTGTGCAGGCCCTTTGAGTATGATATAGTGTCCTTCCTCATGTCTTATTGTAGTCTTTGGCTTAACATCTAATTTATCTGATATAAGGATTGCCACCCCAACTTTCTTCTGATGTCCATTAGCATGGTAAATTGTTTTCCACTCCTTCACTTTATTAAATCTGGAGGTGTCTTTGGGTCTAAAATGAGTTTCTTATAAACAACATATTGATGGGTTTTTTTTTTTTTAATTTTTTTTTAAGATTTATTTATTTATTTATTTGACAGAGTGAGATCACAGTAGGCAGAGAGGCAGGCAGAGAGAGAGAGAGGGAAGAAGGCTCCCTGCTGAGCAGAGAGCCCAATGCGGGACTTGATCCCAGGATCCTGAGATCATGACCTGAGCCGAAGGCAGCGGCCTAACCCACTGAGCCACCCAGGCGCCCTTGGTATTTTTTTTTTTAATCCATTCTGATACCATGTGTCTTTTGATTGGGGGCATTTGGCCCAGTTACATTCAGGGTAACTATTGAAATATATGAATTTAGTTTTATTGTATTGTATTGTCTATAAGGAAACTGTTACTGTACACTGTCTCTGTTCCTTTCTGGTCTGTTACTTTTAAATGAGATCAGGTGCGTTCAGGGTGGTATGGCCGTAGACTGGTCTGTTACTTTTAGGCTTTCTTTTTGCTTAGAGGACCCCTTTCAATATTTCCTGTAGGGCTGGTTTCTTGTTTACAAATTCTTTTAGTTTTTGTTTGTCCTAGAAGCTTTTTATCACTCCTATTTTTAATGACAGCCAGCTGGATATAGTATTCTTGGCTGCATATTTTTCTTTTTTAGTGCTCTGAATACAGCATACCAGTCTTCCTGGCCTGCCAAGTCTCTGTAGATAGGTCTGATTTCAATCCAATATTTCTGCCATTGCATGTTACAGACTTCTTGTCCTGAGCTGCTTTCAGGATTTTCTCTTTGTCACTGAGACTTTTAAGTTTTACTATTAGATGAGGGGTGTTGATCTATTTTTATTGATTTTGAGGGGGATTCTCTGTGCCTCCTGGATTTTGATGTTTGTTTCCTTCCCCAATTTAGGGAAATTCTCTACAATAATTCTCTCCAGTATACCTTCTGCCCCTCTCTCTCTTTCTTCTTCTTCTGGGATCCCAATTATTCTAATATTGTTTCATCTTATAGTATCATTTCTCTCTTGAATTCTCCCCTCATGGTCCAGTAGTTGTTTCTCTCTTTTGCTCAGCATCTTTATTCTCCATCATTTGGTCTTCTACATCACTAATTCTGTCTTCTGCCTCATTTAACCTAGCAGTAAGAGCCTCCAATTTTTATTGCACCTAATTAAATTTTTTTTTTCAACTTGGCTAGATTTTAGTTCATTTATTTTTTATTTTTCCAGAAATGGATTTTATTCTCTGGAAAGCGTTTCTCTAATATCTCCAATGCTTTTTTCGAGCCCAGCTAGCACCTTGATAATCGTCATTCTGAACTCTAGTTCTGACATATTACTAATGTCTGTATTGATTAGGTCCCTAGCCATTAGTACTGCCTCTTATTCTGTTTTTTTGTTGTGAGTTTTATGCCTTGGCATTTTATCCAGATAATAGATGAATGAGAAAAAAAATACAGAAATACAAAAGAAAATACAAAAAATACAAATACAAGTACAAAAGAAAATACAAAAAGGGTAGCAATGACACCAGTAAAATACACGCTAACAAATCAGAAGAGACCTGAAACCCAGGGGAGAAGAGGGAAGAAAGAAAGAAATAATATATACAATAAATATAAAACATAAAATTTTAATATACAATATTTAATATTAATATAAATATTAATCATAATTATTTATAATTATAATTGATAATTATATCATTGTACAATATAATTATAATAATGTATGAAAATCATATAAATAGGGGCGCCTGGGTGGCTCAGTAAGTTAAAGCCTCTGCCTTCGACTCAGGTCATGATTCCAAGGTCCTGGGATGGAGCCCCGCATCAGGCTCTCTGCTCACCAGGGATCCTGCTTCCTCCTTTCTCTCTCTCTCTACCTGCCTCTCTGCCTTCTTGTGATCTCTGTCAAATAAATAAAATCTTTTAAAAAACCATATGTATAACATATATTATATATGTAATTATATTAAAATAATTGTTATAATTTATATAATAATATTAATATATTAAAATATAAAATATAAATATATATTATATATAATAGACTGGTGAATAGAACAGAGCCACACACTTGATTTTAGGTATATTTTGGTCTGTTAGAAGAAACTACCTCTCAAAATTAAAAAAAAAAAGAGAAACTTATACTTTATATATAAAAATATATATACTTATATATTTAAATAAGGGTAAACCAGATGAAGTGATGGAAATTGACTGTGAAGATGAAAATTTAAAAAGATTCTAAAAAATTGATAAGTTGGTTGAAAAAAGAAAAAAATAGTAAAGAATGTGATCAGGTTGGAGACTAGAACAAAGCCTGGTTTTTGGTTTGAAGAAACTGTATCCCCCATTTTTTTTAAAAAAGATTTTTATTCATTCATTTGACAGAGATCACAAGAAGGCCGAGCCACCCAGGCGCCCCTATTTATATGATTTTCATACATTATTATAATTATATTGTACATATTGTATATTGTTCATATATATTTCTCTATTATCAATTTTTGTGCCTTTCTTTTCTTGGCTTATTGCATTGGGTAGGACTGCAAGTATAGTTTTGAATAAAAATGAAGAGTGAAGCTTTCTTGACTTATTCATAATCTTAAAGGGAAAATTTATAGTTTTAGTTGTAGATCTTTTGTAGCATTCCTTCTATATGTAGAGGAATTTGCTTCTTTTTGTTTTATTTTATGAAAATTTTAAAGATTTTATTTATTTGTCAGAGAGAGAGTGAGCGAGAGCGAGCATAGGCTGACAGAGTGGAAGGCAGAGTCAGAGGGAGAAGCAGGCTCCCTGCGGAGGGCAAGGAGCCCGATGTGGGACTCGATCCCAGGACGCCGGGATCATGACCTGAGCCGAAGGCAGCTGCTCAACCAACTGAGCCACCCAGGCGTCCCTATTTTATGAAAATTTTAATGACAGGAGATAGGGTTTTTTTGTTCATTTTTTGTTTTTGTTTTGTAAGAAACACCACTCACACAAGGACATTTCTTTCTTTTTTAAAAGATTTTTTGTTTTTATTTGACAGAGAGGGAAAGATCACAAGCAGGCAGGCATAGAGAGAGGGGAAGTCAAAGAGCATAATGTCCCTGAGATCATGACATGAGCCAAAGGCAGAGACTTAACCCACTGAGCCACCAAGGAACCCTTGTTCCTTTGTTTTACCTTTTGACCCCTTCACTCATTTTTTCTACCACTGTTTCTATGAGAAGTTTGAAGGTTTTTTGTTTTTGTATTCTTTAGTTTTTTTTAGTTTCCACCTATAAAGCAGATCATGTGGTATTTGTCTTGCTGTCTGATTGAACTGGCATAAGCTCCACCTTGCCCTAATCTAGCTGCTATTTGCGGGCTATTTTGTGTTCTAGGTTCTCCTTGCAGATGAGTTGCAGGTGTTAAAGTAGTAGATCTTGAAGGCATAGTTTGCCTTTAGTTCCCTGGAGCCAATTTTCAAAGCACGCAGTAATGTTCACAAAGTCGTTGAAGGTGAAATTCAGTTCACTGTCCTCTGAAAAAGATTCTACAATTCTTTTGTTGAAGGATTCTCCCAGGGTTCCAGTATTTGGATGATGGGACTCAACATCATACAGATAATGGGGCTCTTCCATGGTCTATTGGGATGAGACTGGGAGCTTGTAAAACCTTGTGTATAACCTAAGGATATCCTTTCTTTTTTCTTTTTTTTTTTTAAGATTTTATTTATTTATCTGACAGAGAGAAATCACAAGTAGATGGAGAGGCAGGCAAAGAGAGAGAGAGAGAAGGAAGCAGGCTCCCTGCTGAGCAGAGAGCCCGATGCGGGACTCGATCCCAGGACCCTGAGATCATGACCTGAGCCGAAGGCAGCGGCTTAACCCACTGAGCCACCCAGGCGCCCAGGATATCCTTTCTTATTGAATAAAGTGTACTCCTAGTAGTTGTCAAGCTGCTCCTCCATTAAGATAGTCTGTTTGTTGTCCATAGCCATGACAATCTGTGGTCATGCAGGAGCTAGGTGGCAAGTGGAGCAGGAAGAGGCCAGAAGACCCTATCAGGCAGTACTCTCTTTCTATCCTAGAAGACACTACTCTCCTCTTCACTAGCTTATACATTTTCTACTTCATTTTTTCTATATCTTCTAAATATTTCAGGAGAATTTTTTTCATTTTCTTTAAAAGTGTTTATGATTGCATTGAAGGACTTTTATTATAGAGTCTTTGAAGTCTTTAATTTTAATATTGTTTGACTTTAAAACTTTTTTCTATTTCTCTGAAAAGTGTCATTTGAATTTTTTTTAAAGATTTTATTTATTTGACAGATCACAAGTAGGCAGAGAGGCAGGCAGGCAGAGAGGAAGAAGCAGTCTCCCTGCTGAGCAGAGAGCCCCATGTGGGGCTCAATCCCAGGACCCTGAGATCATGACCTGAGCCAAAGGCAGACGCTTTAACCCCCTGAGCCACCCAGGTGCTCCTCATTTGAATTTTTTTTTTTTTAAGATTTTATTTATTTATTTGACAGAGAGAGATCACAAGTAGGCAGAGAGGCAGGCAGAGAGAGAGGAGGAAGCAGGCTCCCTGCTGAGCAGAGAGCCCGATGTGGGACTCGATCCCAGGACCCCGAGATCATGACCTGAGCCGAAGGCAGCGGCTTAACCCACTGAGCCACCCAGGCGCCCCTCATTTGAATTTTTAAAGAAGATTTGAGAGAGAAAGGCATAAATAGGGAGAGGTGCAGAAGGAGAAGAGAGACAAGCATACTCCCTGCTAAGACTGGATCCGAAGGCCCTGATATCATGACTGGAGGCAAAGGCAGATGCTTAAGTGACTGAGTCACCCAGGCACCCCACAAAAATGTCAATGGAATTTTGAGGGATTTTGTTGAGTCTAGAAGTTGTTTTGGATACCTTATTTTAACAATGTTAATTTTCCTAATCCATGAACACAGAATATCTATATATTTGTGTCTTCTTCAATCTATGTCTTACAGATCTGGGTATACAAATATTTCACTTCTTTGGTTTGATTCTGAAGTAGTTTATTCTTTTTGATGAATTTTATTCTCTTTGATGCTATTATAAAGACTTGGTTTTTTTTTTTTTTTTAAGATTTTATTTATTTGACAGAGAGAGATCACAAGTAGGCAGAGAGAGAGGAAGGGAAGCAGGCTCCCTGCTGAGCAGAGAGCCCGATGCGGGACTTGATCCCAGCACCCTGAGATCATGACCTGAGCCGAAGGCAGCGACTTAACCCACTGAGCCACCCAGGTGCCTTATAAAGACTTGTTTTCTTGACTTTTTTTTTTTTTTTTTTTTCAGATAAAGCACTGATGGTATCAAGAGACAACTGGTTTTGGTGTGACGATTTTGTGTCAACTTCACTGAATCCATTTATTATTTCTAACAGTTTTTCTTTATTCTTTAGGATTTTCTATGCATAGGATCATGTGATCTGTACACATACTTTTTCTTCCTTCTTTCTGATTTGGATACCTTTTCTTTTTCTTGTATAGTTAGTTGCTCTGGCTGATATTCAAAGTTGAAAAAAAAATTGAGATATTGAATATGAAGCAGCAAATATGGGCATCCTTGCTTTATAAAGGATTTAGAAGAAAACTGTTCAGTTATTCCCACTGATTATTATGTTGCCTATGAGTTTTTCATAAATAGCCTTTACTGGGGCACCTGGGTGGCTCAATGGGTTGAGCCTCTGCCTTTGGCTCAGGTCGTGATCCCAGGGTCCTGGAATCGAACCCCGCATCGGGCTCTCTGCTTGCAGGGAGCCTGCTTCCTCCTCTCTGCCTGCCTCTCTGCCTACTTGTGATCTGTCAAATAAATAAAATAAAATCTCTTAAAAAAATAAATAGCCTTTATTATTTTGATGTAAATTACTTCTGAACTTATTTTTAGATTTTATGACTAATCATTGTTGAACTTTCCCAAATGCTTTCTCTATTTATTGAGAGTATCATATATTTATCTTTCATTTCATTAATGTGTATCACACTATTGATTTGTAAATGTTAAACCAAACTTGGATCCCAGGGATAAACCCCACTAAGTCATGGTGTATAATTTGTGATGTGTTGTTCAATTTGGTTTGGTGGGATTTTATTTATTACATCTGTGTTCATCAAAGATACTGACCTGTAGTTTTCTTCTTTTGTCATATCTTTGTTTTAAGGATTTTTTTTTTAAGATTTTACTTATTTGAGAGAAAGAGAGCACAAGTACGGCAAGTGACAGAGGGAGAGGGAGAAGCAGGTTCTCCTCTGACCACGGAACCTGATGTGCAACTCGATCCCAGGACCCTGGGATCATGACCTGAGCTGAAGGCAGATGCTTCACCGACTGAGCCACTCAGGCATCCCATATAATGACTTTTAAAATGCTATATAAAATTGAGTTGTAACAGACTAAGTTGGATGTGAGCCCTAGAAAACTGTGACAAAACAATAAAGAAACACTGATTTCTTTTAATAAATAAGAAGTACTAGGGGCGCCTGGGTGGTTCAGTGGGTTAAGCCGCTGCCTTCGGCTCAGGTCATGATCTCAGGGTGCTGGGATCGAGTCCCGAATCGGGCTCTCTCCTTGGCAGGGAGCGTGCTTCCCTCTCTCTCTCTGCCTGCCTCTCCATCTACTTGTGATTTCTGTCAAATAAATAAATTAAAAAAAAAAAAAAAAGAAGTACTAATATTGAGGGACGCCTAGCTGGCTCAGTTGGTGGGCGTCTGCCTTCAGCTCGGATTATGATCTCAGAAGTACTGCATCAGGCTCCCTGCTTGTTGGGGAGCCTGCTCCTCCCTCTTCCTCTGCAGCTCTCCCTGATTGTGCTCACGCTCTCTCTGTCGAATAAATGAAATCTTAAAAAAAAAAAAAAAAAAGTACTAATATTGACCTCCTTAAAAGTGATTAAATTGCATATTACATTCCCATTTCTTTCATACAAACAAATTAGCAACATTTTTGGTATCACCAGTAACCTTTTTAATACCACATTTTCCCAACGTCTTCCATTTATTTCTGTAAAACTTCCTGCCTCTACTATCTCCTACTTCAGGTAAATATCAATTAAAAACATTTTATAATGTTTTATTATAAGAACACTGAGACACATTTAGAAACATTGTAGAAAGTTTTTTGTTCCTTTCTTATCTTTATATACTTTCAAGAACTCCATACTTTAAAGGACAATGGTATTTTAACAGAATAACAAATATATTTTCTAAAAAGCCAATTTATAAAGCTGTGCTATACTGTAAAATTATATAGTCAATTCAATACATTATGAGATGTTTTTTCTTTTTAATGTTTTATTTATTTGAGATGGGGGAGAGAGAGGGAAAAAGAGAACATGGGAGTAAGGGTAGACGGAAAGAGACAAGCAGACTCCTTGCTACTTAATCCCAGGAACCTGAGATTATGATCTCAGTGGAAATCCATACACTTGCCCAACTGGGCCACCTAGGAGCCCTGTTATCAGATATTTAAAACTAATTGTATTTTATGTAAAACTTGTATTAGAAGAAGTGCATCAATAGGGTGGTACTTTGCTGCAATTATTGTAAAGGAAGTGTTTCATCAGTTTAACTATTATAACTATGCTTACATTATAAGATGAGTGGATATATTTTCTGGGTTTTCCACATATCAAATTGTTTTCCAAGCTGTAGGTAAAACGTAAAATATGATTTGTGATGAATAACGGTGGGTAATTGTGCCTTTGTTTTCAATTATGTTAAGTACATGGGCGCCTGGGTGGCTCAGTGGGTTAAAGCCTCTGCCTTCGGCTCAGGTCATGATCTCAGGATCCTGGGATCATCCCGCATCGGGCTCTCTGCTCAGCAGGGAGCCTGCTTCCTCCTCTCTCTCTGCCTGCCTCTCTGCCTACTTCTGATCTCTGTCTGTCAAATAAATAAGTAAAATCTTTAAAAAAACAACAACAACAACTTATCAATTATGTTAAGTACAGCTTAATTTTCCAGGAATGACAACAAAATACTGCTTAATTTAGAATATAACAATATCTTTGAGTGTGTGTATGTATGTGTTCACAGGATGCATATGGTATATTCCTAAGTTATAATTTCAGAAAAAAATTTTCTAGAACTGAATGACCTTTTTTTTTTTTTTTTAAGAATTTTATTTATTTATTTGACAGAGAGAGATTACAAGTAGGCAGAGAGGCAGGCAGAGAGAGGAAGGGAAGCAGGCCCCTGCTGAGCAGAGAGCCCGATGTGGAACTTGATCCCAGGACCCTGAGATCATGACCTGAGCCAAAGGCAGCGGCTTAACCCACTGAGACACCCAGGTGCCCTAGAACTGAATAACCTTACAATATTTTGTTTATATTCACCAAAATGACTGCATATTCCAAAACCCAGTTCTGAACCATAAGTGATATTCAACAATGCTACATTAATTAGATGTATTATTAATGAGTTTCTGATGCTTCCTAGCAATTCACATGTGACTTTATAGAACTACATCTTAAACCTAAATAAACAGATCTGAGTAGGGTATGTTAAAAAAGATTCTTATTCTTTAAGTACCTTTTTTTTTTTTTTTTAAGATTTTATGTATTTATTTGACAGATACAGAGAGAGAGGGAATACAAGCAGGGAGAGTGGTAGAGGGGGAGGCAGGATCACCTCCCAGCAGTAGCTTGATGTGGGACTTGATTCTAGTACTTTGGGATCGTGGTCCAAACCAAAGGCAGATGTTTAACATCTGAGCCATCCAGGCAACCCAAGCTGTGCCTGTATTATTTGAAAAATAGTTTTCTTTAAAATCCTCAACATGCCATCACATTCATTAGCTAGGTTTGTTGGCTACCTGTAACACAGAAGTTTTCAATGGGGACTAATTTTGCTCCCTAGAGGACACTGGGAAATGTCTGGAGACATTTTTTTGGTCTTAAGTGTGAGTAGAAAAAGTGCCTTTGTCATGTAGTGTGTAGAAACAACATATGCTGATAAACATCCTACACAGTACAGCATAGTCCTGAATTGGTTGTGTATATTGATGCTTGCACCCATTTGGTTGCATTACAGGAGTTTTTTTTTTCCTGCCTTTGATTTCGTTTTCCTTTCTTCCTTCCTTTCATTCATTTCTTTCTTTCTTTTTTTTTTTTTTTTCTAAGATTGTAGTCATTTATCTGACAGAGACAGAGCAAGCACAAGCAGGGGAAGCAGGAGGCAGAGAGAGAAGCAGGCTCCCACTGAGCAAGGACCCTGAAACGGGACTTGATCACAGGACCCTGGGACCATGACTGTCGGGGACTGCCTCTGGCCGGGAAAGTCCCCGCCATTACAAGAAGGTGCTTGGCTCACTGCTAGCAAAACATGCTGCAAGTATACAATGAACTTTCTGGTGAAGCCCGCCTAAAGGAGGACATAGTTATTGTCTGTATCAAATTTAATCAGCATAGTAACAGGACTTTCATTGGCTCTCCCCATGGCTTGACCCCTTATTGGTCACCCTGCTGTATATAAGCTAAGGAAGTTGATTAAATAAATGGAAATGAAGCATTAACACCATACCAGGCTCATTGTCGTCCTTGCGGGCCGAGGGCAACAAATGGTGCTGAGACCCGGGAAATATTAAGAAAAATAGAAAAACCTTGCAAGGGAGAAGTCCGCAGGTAAGCCGGGAAGAGACCACGATCAAAGTGGTGGGAATCTTGTACAAGACTGCAATAAGAAGCGGGGTGGCCTTAGAGCCAGGATTTAGTGAGTCCGCAATAAGAAGCGGGGCGGCCTTAGAGCCGGGATTTAATAAGTCCGCAATAAGAAGCGGGGAGGCCTTAGAGCCGGGATTAAGCAGCGAGTATACACGGAACAGCTATTAGGTTGGGATTCTAATTATGGGATCTGGACTGTCAAAGTCGAGGTTAGAGGGTTCCCTAAAGGACCTTCTAAAGGCCAATGGCACGCCATTAAAAACGAAAACTGCTAGGACATTCTTGAATACAGTTGAGACAGTGGCGTCTTGGTTTCTGGACGAGGGCTTGCTAAATATACCCCAATGGGACCAGTTAGGTGAGGATTTTAGGAAGAGGGATAAAAATAAACCATTGCCGCTGGGAACTTTAGTTATATGGACTCTAGTCAGAGGGTGCCTGGGAGGATATAAGCCAAAATGTGATTCAGTTATTCAGGAGGGCGCTGAGGCACTCGAGGAAGTTAAAGAAGAACGCTCATCTCTTGCTTCGGAAAGGAGTAATTCTAGCGAAGGGGAAGCAGAAATATCGGGGGAGGAGCTAGAGTGGAAGTTCAAATTAAAACCAGACCCTCCCTGTTCAGCAGTGACCCATAGTGCTCCGCCTCCTTACAATCCCCTGGCGGGGGAGATAACATGTAAATGTCATCCCTCTGCTAATGAGGATTAGAAGACCGCATGGAGGGGGGCCAATAGCAGCTCGATTTTCCCAGTTCTAGAGGACCAAAATCATCAACGGTATCACCAGCCCTTGGAATTTAAATTAAACAATTAAAGGAAGTGGTCATGCAGTATGGCCCTCAGGCAGCATTTACTATTTCTCTAGTGGAGTCCATAGCAGGCATGAATTTAGTCCCCGAAGACTGGGGGAATTTAGCAAGGGCAGCCCTCTCTGGAGGGCAATATTTGGTCTGGAAGACAGCATGGCAAGAGCATTCCCAGGATGTTGCACAGCGTAATGCCGTGGCAGGCAATCCACAATGGAATCTGGATATGCTTATGGGCATGGGGCCATACACTGGTAAACATGACCAACTGCAATACAACCCTGCCGTATACATGCAGATTGCGGCTGCCGCTACCAAAGCATGGAAAACCCTCCAGGGCAGTGGGGACTTGCAGGGTCAACTATCTAAGGTGATACAAGGAGCAAATGAAGCATATGCTGATTTTGTTGCAAGATTGATGCAAATAGCTGGGAGAGTATTTGGGGATGTTGACACAGCCATGCCTCTTATTAAACAACTGGCCTATGAGCAAGCCAATAAACGATGTAAAGAGGCCCTTAGGCCATGGAAGGCTAAAGATTTAAGCACATACATTAAGGTATGCAGGGATATTAATGACAGTGTTATTCAAGGACAAGTACTTGCTTCAGCCATTACTCAAGGCCTTCAGGGCATTCAGCTATCCCAATGTAAGGGCGCTAAAGGAAATTCTGGGGAATGCTACAAATGAGCTCAGGGGCCTGAGCAGCAAGGGTCCCCCAACAGTAAAGCAACCTGGCATATGTCCTAGGTGTGGCAAGGGTACACACTGGGTGAATGAATGTCGCTCAGTAAAAGATATTCAAGGTAATCCACTACCCCCAAGGAATTCAAAAAACTGGAAATGGGTCCCATCACCCCAGGGCCCTCAAATGTATGGGGTGCTTCAACAGGTAACCCGCATGCATTACCCGCCGACGAGCCAAGGCGGGCTACAAAAGGAAGCGCCGGATTGGACATCCATGCCACCACCAGACTTGTACTAACCCCCGAGATGTGAACCCAGGTGGTGGAATTGGATTTTAAGGGCCTACTGCCTGTGAACACTGTAGGCCTATTATTAGGGCGTAGCTCCACAGCCCTTGCTGGATTAATAGTACACGCTGGAGTAATTGATGCTGATTATACAGGAATAGTCAAAATATTAGTGTCTTCCCCTCGTGGCATTACAGTTATCAGTCCAGGTGATAAAATAGCACAAATTATAGTGTTACCAAGCTGTCATAAACTATTCCCCAACATAGAAAAATCCCGTGGACAGAAGGGTTTTGGCTCCACTGCCCGCCCCTCACATGTCTAACACATGGAATGGAGGCTAGATCTCTTTATTCTCTGTGGATCAGAAATAAAAAATTTATGGGCCTTCTGGATACCGGGGCTGATCGTAGTATCATTAATGAAGTTGATTGGCCAAAAGATTGGCCCTTACAAAGGGCTGATCAAACCCTTAGAGGCTTAGGGGTTGCCCAAAGTCCTATGTGTAGTGCTGCTACATTATCATGGAAGGATTATATGGGACAGAAAGGTACCCTTTTACATAGGGCATATCAGGGCACATACAGCTCTCCCCGGCCCCTTGACGGAAGGCAATCGCACTGCAGATATGTTAACCAAAGAGCAATTTATCTTCACTTTAATGGAAAATATTCAACAAGCAAAACAATTTCACAAGCTATTTCATGTTAATGCTCTTACTCTCAGACTTAAATTCAACATAACAAAAGCTCAAGCCAGGGACATTGTAGTCTCTTGCAAAAACTGTGTTACCCTCTTGCCATCCCCCTCCTTAGGAGTTAACCCACGAGGCCTGTTACCCAACCATATATGGCAAATGGATGTTACTCACATCCCTGAATTTGGTAAACTAAAATATGTGCATGTTTCCGTGGACACATGTTCTGGTGTCATATTCGCCTCTATCTATGCTGGGGAAAAATCCAAAGATGTTATTTCCCACTGCCTTCAAGCCTTCGCTGCTTGGAGTAAACCTCGACAATAAAAACAGATAATGGACCTGCATACACCTCACAAGTATTTCACGGTTTCCTTACTCAACTAAACATTACCCTAAATCATGGTATTCCCTACAATCCTCAAGGACAGGCCATCCTGGAACGTGCCCACTTAACCATCAAACTCTTTTAAAATAAAAAGGGGGAATAGGAGACACGTTCCGGTCCCCTAAAGACAAACTAAATACAATTCTATTTATTTTAAATTTTTTGACGCTCGATAAAAACAGTCAAGCAGCAGCTGAAAGACATTCAGCCCGTATGGATTCTTCCCCCAAGCCCTTAGTTCTTTGGAAGGATATCCTTACGGGACCATGGAAAGGCCCGGATCCTGTATTAATCTGGAGCAGAGGCTCCGTTTGTGTTTTCCCACAGGACAAAGAAGTGCCGATTTGGATTCCAGAGAGATTGGTCCGGAAGGCCCCTGAGAACGAGGATGAGGACAGAGGAAGCCGTGATCCTCCTACTGTTGTGGGGGACTCTGATATTCCTAATTACCCCAACAGCGACACGTGAATTATGGGCTATTCTGAAGGCTTGGCCCTATCCTTTACCTTTAACTAATTCTTCCTTTATCTTCCCCCCGTTCTTCACTAGCTGATGTACTGAGTGTTGGTTCTATTGTTCCTTTTTCTGCGCTTTGTGTTACCCTTGTAAAATTATCTCAATTTAATAAGGCCAGCAATTCCTCCCAACAGCTCTCTTAGTATTTGCAGGGTACTTAGTCTGACAATTTTCTTTTCTTTCTTTTTTTTTTAAAGATTTTATTTATTTATTTGACAGAGAGAGATCACAAGTAGGCAGAGAGGCAGGCAGAGAGAGAGAGGAGGAAGCAGGCTCCCTGCTGAGCAGAGAGCCCGATGCGGGACTCGATCCCAGGACCCTGAGATCATGACCTGAGCCGAAGGCAGCGGCTTAACCCACTGAGCCACCCAGGCGCCCAGTCTGACAATTTTCAAAATTTCACATGAATCCTTCTGGCTGAGATAACTTGAATAAATAGTACGCGTGTGCAACCAGCTTCCCTTCCAGAGCTATTTCCAACATTCAGCAATATGTTCCAGTTCACCAAAAATGGGCTGATACAATTGGTCATCTTGGCCTCCAAAAATGGGCTGATACAATTGGTCATCTTGTCCTCCTCCTTATTGGCATTCTGCTTCTATTCAGAAACATTCACCAGTGGAGAACACAGCAGCAAGAGCAGAGCTGAGCTATAGCACAAGCCCCTATGTCAATAGAGGCTGGGACATCTCCCCAGATATGGCTAAGCATGCTAGATCGGTAGTCAAAGACGGGTAAGATCAGTAGAGAAACATACCAACCTAAGACAGGACAGAGATCATCGATATCTTGTGTCTGATGACGGGTAAGGATGTTTTCTGCTACTGACAACCTAAGACAGGCACGATTTCTGCCATAAAACAAAAAAGGGGGAGATGTCGGGGACTGCCTCTGGCCGGGAAAGTCCCCGCCATTACAAGAAGGTACTTGGCTCACTGCTAGCAAAACATGCTGCAAGTATACAATGAACTTTCTGGTGAAGCCTGCGTAAAGGAGGACATAGTTATTGGCTGCATCAAATTTAATCAGCATAGTAACAGGACTCTCATTGGCTCTCCCCATGGCTTGACCCCTTATTGGTCACCCTGCTGTATATAAGCTAAGGAAGTTGATTAAATAAACAGAAATGAAACATTAACACCATACCAGGCTCGTTGTCGTCCTTGCGGGCCGAGAGCAACACATGACCTGAGCTGAAGGCAGTCACCTAACGAACTAAGTCATGCATGATTTCTTTTTTAGAGATTTTATTTATATATTCAAGAAAGTACAAGTTGAGTTAGGCAGAGGGAGAAGCAGACCCCACTTAGTGGGGAGCCCAACATGGGACTCTATCCCAGGACATAGAGATCATGACACTAGCCAAAACCAGGCATCTAATCAACTGAGCCACCCAGATACCCTGATTTTTGACACAGTGTGCAGATAGTATTAATAATAATAGTGTTAATAAGGGAAATCTGTGCTCTAAGGTGGCCAACCAATCTATCAGGGGATCCCAGTCTTGGCCCCGGGGCAATTCTAGGTTTTCCTTCCTGCTCTGCCTGCCATAGGCACAAAAGTGCCACATATAGAGAAGGAAAAGCGTATAACTACCCACTTTGTACTGGGGCTCGGACCTCTGGAGATCACTCTCCTCTGAGCCTGCCTCCATTAAGTAAATCTTGTATCCTCCAAGATCCCCCAGTGCTGCTGCTTCACTTGGATGATCCTGTCCAGGTTCCATAACAGTATGTTTGCCTACAGCTTCAAAGAAAGGAAGATGCTTGCAGAACAGAGAACATGACAATAAAAGCTTCAGGCACACTCTGAAAAGCCAAACATGTTTTTATTTTAAATGAGTAGATGATTAGAACAATGTATGTAGGTAGATATTTATTTAAAAAAAAAACACTGACAGCCATTACAAGAGTAGGCCCTTCATTCAGATCATTTATTTTGGACATTTGCCCACAGCCATGGGTTTCACTTGACTCCACTGTTTCATGGAAAATGTTTCACAGAAAAACATGGCAGCACTTAATAGCGATATTGTGGCAGTTGTGACTCCTAGTGGAAACACATAGGAGAAGTGTTTCTTTATTAGCATTGCTTTTCCAGTGGGAAAGCTAAGTGGGAAGTCAAGGGTGCTTTGGCCATAAAAATCTACAGCAAAATTCCAGCTCACTGTAATCATAGTACAACTACTGCTGAAGACAAGGAAGAAGGCACAGATGTTGTAACACGATCGAAGGAAATCTTGGTATGGGACATGGATCCAGCACACTAAAAGTGCCACTGAGCCAAAAATCAGGACTACTGACTTCATAAAATTTGCTAACAGTATCAGATCCTGCCCATACCAGATTTCATTTGAAATGACCCAGCTACCATTCATCCTGTTATGCATGGGCAACTCAACAATGGAGCCAGAGATGTTAAATTTTTGAAAATAGAAAACTTCCCAAAGTCCAATGAACACAATGGGAACAACGTTGCTGTTAAACTCCCATACCCGCCAGGATCTGCTGCTGGCTAGGCTGATGCCTAAAGCCCAGGCCAAATAACTAAAGAAGAGGCCCAACACTTTGAGAAAAGAGTGTTTCAATTCAGATTGACTGAAGACAAGTTGGAGGCATCATGAAGTCGAGCCAGGAACGCCAAAGAGAAAAAAATAAACATGGAGTGAGCCACAATTTAAAAAATGCTAAATATTGATGTCTTGTCCCTCTTTCTAAAAGTTACATGTAAGTATCCTACATATATATTGGCTTTCAATTAGTGTTCTAAATATTTTAGGCAATGATAGAATGACCATGGTAACAGTATTAATTTGCAAAACATTTTTGGAATGCAATGTGACATATCTCCCAAGAGTTGAAATGCTCACCCTCTTACTCAACAATTCCAATTCTGGAAATTATAACAAGGTATTCATAACAATATGCAAAAATATGCAAAGGGAGATCTTAGTTTCTGTACCATCTATCACAGAGAAAAACTAGAAGTAAATAATAATAAATGTCTAGTAATAGAGAAATGATTAACTACATTATTGTACACCCAAGATTACATTTCAAGGCCATTACTACCAATGACTTAATCCATGTGAATTGTCGGAACAAATTTCTATAGTACACAAAAAAGAAAAAGCAAAACAAATATATAAGGTCTGATCATTTGTGTCAATAGAAAACACACCTAATTTCTTTACAGTTCCACAAATAGATATGTACATACACTTTTAGAAAATTTAGAAGTATGAGGGATGCCTGGGTGGCTCAGTCAGTTAAGCATTGGACTTTGGCTCAGGTCATGATCTCAGGGTCCTCAGCAGGAAGCAAGCCCCTCCCCGTCCCTTTCCCTCTCCTTGTGGCTTTCCTGCTTGTGCTCACTCTCAAGTACATAAATAAGAAATCTTTTTTAAAAATGGGCCATTAAAATTTTTTTTAGAAGGATGCATACAAAAAGAGTAGGGGCAGAGACTCATCCATATTTTCCTAAAATTTATATGGTTTTTAATAAAGTACATATACTTTTATTATTTTTTAAAAAGATTATTACTTATTAGACAGGGATCACAAGTAGGCAGAGAGGCAAGCAGAGAGAGAGGAGGAAGCAGGTTCCCTGCTGAGCAGAGAGCCCGGTGTGGGGCTTGATCTCAGGACCCCAAGATCATGACCTGAGCCAAAGGCAGAGGCTTTAACCCACTGAACCACACAGGTGCCCCAAAGTACATATTTTTAAATGAAAAACAGAATAAACATGACCTGGACAATCTATAATGTGTTGTGAACAACACATCCTGCCTATTTAATTTTTTTGCCCACCGCTTGCTTAAAACTCTACCTTTAGACTTGGATTCTTTTGGTTACTACTTAAAAATAGTATAATTTTTTTTTTAAACTTAAGTAGGCTCCACACCCAATGCAGAGCTCAACACAGGCCCCAAACCCATAACCCTGAAATCAAGACCTGAGCTAATATCAAGAGCCAGATACTCAACGAACTGAGCCCCCCTGGTGTCCCAATAAGTTGATGTATTTTGCATGATGCAAAATCTAGATTGTGGCCAAATTACTTATTTTTCCATTTGACTCCTTGGGAGCTCGTGACAGGGATAACCAGAACATGCTTTTCTTGGAGCTTATCTGCTGATTAGCAGAAGGGAATGAGGCAAGGGTTGGTGTATGAATAACATCAACCATTTCCTGTGCAGAAATACACCTCCTTGCTATGAAGACTGATATTCCCAACATTGTATCTGCTGTTCCACAATCTCCTGGGGAATGTGCTTCCTAATGGTACAAAGGCAGGAATTTTAGTGACATTGGACAAATGAGTTTGGGGTCACCTGCGAGGCTGATTGCCTCACTGTCCAGGAATAGTATTTCTTTACCAATGTAGGTCTGAAGTTAACAGACCACAGGAACCGTGAGTTTTGACAGCATAAAGGAATTAGGAAAGAGAAGATCAGAAATACAGGACAATATGCCAGTTCACAGAAGTTTTGGTACTGCTGTATCTGAAACTAGAGGGGTGGGAATATGTTTTTCCTGAAGACCAAATGTGAAAGACTCCCTATATCTTTTTTTAAGATTTTACCCAAGGGTCCGTGGGTGGCTCAGTGGATTAAAGCCTCTGCCTTCAGCTCAGGTCATGATCTCAGGGTCCTGGCATTGAGCCCTGCATCTGGCTCTCTGCTCAACGAGGAGCCTGCTTCCTCCTCTCTCTCTGCCTCTCTGCCTGCTTGTGATCTCTGTGCGTCAAATAAATAAATAAAATCGTAAAAAAATTTTTTTTACCCAAGGGCCATGTAGAAGTAGTCAAGCATTCAGAAGATTAGAGAAAGGCAAATAGTCTTCATAGCAGTAGGAAATTTCAATCAGGAAAGGGAAATGTTCCAGTCAACATTCAAAAATCCATGAAGAGAGATCATCCACCTATAGTAAAAGAAGTATGGTTAGGTAACCATAACATATTGTAACCCAACATATTGTGCCCTTTACCAAATATTACACATACCTTGTTTTGTATAGGTCATGACCCATTCCAAATAGTTTTTGAATATTAAAACATTCAATCCTACACTTTAAAATTGTTTACTACTTCTAGGACTAAGCTAAAATTTCTGGTAACTGCCATTCAATGGGTATTAGTACCATTCTGGATTATGACATGAAATCTTAGATATTAACTTATGTTACATGGTATTTTAGTTATTAAATATTCCCTTTGGGAAAAGTTTGTGGATCAGTAAAGCAAATGATGTCAATATTGTTATTTCTCCAAAAATTTTACTCAATCAAAAGGGTATACAGGATAGAGGCAATTTAGATTTACAGTCAATATAATGAGGCTAAATAAAGTTTCCAAGGAATTCTGAAAAAAAAAAAAAAAAAAACAACACAAAAAACAAAACATTCAATCCTCATAACAGCCCAATGATAGATCCACAGTTTTGATCCCATTTTCTAGATGCGAAGACAGAGCACAGTGAAGTAAGGTAACTTACACAAGGTCACATAGATATAAAGGGCAAAGACAGACTTAGACACTGCTTCTTGGCTCTCCTAATAGCAGATGGCGTTTATTCACATTAAACAGAATAAAAAGTAGACAAATTCTAGGTCAATTACAATCATGGCCATCTGTCATTTTTTTCTACTTTACTGTAATAAAATACATCACATAAAATTGCCTTTTTAAACATTTTGAAGTGTACAGTTCAGCAGCATTAAAGATATTCACATTATTGTACATAATTGCAATCATCCATATCCAAAACATTTTCACCTTCCAAAACTGTACACTAGGTTTATAGTATTGATTACTTATTCAACAATAATTAAAATTCAGATCCTGTAAGACCAACTGGCAGGTGAGGAAATTTTTTTTAATGAAATGTCCTTAATTCAAGCAATGAAACATTGACTCAATAAACTAAAGGCACAGAAGATAACAGAAAGAATCACTTTCTGCACATATTACCTTTGCCATGGTCTGGAATCTTTGGGATATTTGATAGAACATCCTGTATTTGTGGGACAGGAAAATCAACCCACTCAAAAAAAAAAAAAGGAAAATCAACCCACTCAGAAACATCATGAAGGCAGCCAGGCACGCCACCAGAAAGGCACTGCCGATTTCCTGAGTGTTTAGCTTGAAGGTATAGATAGAGATGGGGGGAGGGGGTGATGGGGGTTGGGAGTGGGGGAGAAGGTAATATCCTGCTCACTTATCACTGAGTGATAACGCTGGAGGCCAGGTTCAGAATTCCTGAAGCAATGAATGGATTGAAGGTGGCGTTCTCCCACAGAATTCCCAGGTAGGCATTCCTGAGAGCAAAAATGATGGAGGCTTGCCCCAGGAGGCCTAGAATGCTAGCGATCAGCAGGAGGTTTTGGGAAACATGAATATCAAGTGGGAGATAGACGTCACAGTAGCTGTAACAGTGACACAGGGTGGCTTTGTTATGGTTGCTGACGTGGTGGTCAACGCAGATTTTCCACGTTCCCATGTACACCAAGCCAGAGAGCAAGAGGGAGGTGTTGTCCATGTTCCACACTGTCTAGTCCATGAGGCCCATGGACATGGTGGTGAGAATCCATCCTACAGTGGCGAGAGCAAAACCTGCTACTTGGTGATTTTGACAGACAGAGATCACAAGTCGGCAGAGAGACAGAGAGAGAGAAGGAAGCAGGCTCCCCACTGAACAGAGTCTGATACAGGGTTCTATTCCTGGGATCCCAGATCATGACCTGAGCCGAACGCAGAGGCATTGACCCACTGACCCACTTTGACTGTTCAAACCTTTTAAGGCATTTCTGCCATGAGCCTGATTTTTTAAAATAGAAACAATAACTAAGGCTTCATTGATATTATGAAGCTATGGAGGATGAATTATATCTGATACATAACTACACTGCAGGACGTTATTGGTCATTCATTTGCCATAAGACACAGCAGATGTAACAGTAGAAGAGTATTTCACAATGCGGGAAAACACCCGTGGTAGGTGAATGTAAAACAGATAATAAAACTCCCAAGTTCCTAGTGTGATCTTATTTTTGCCCACCCTAAATAAGCAAGACAACATGCCTCTTTTGGGATTACTAGTGATTTTTTTTTCATTTTTTAAAAAGATTCATTAATTTGATAGCACAAGCAGGGGGAGTAGCAGAGGGACAGGGAGAAGCAGCCTCCCCACTGAGCAGGGAACCCAACTCAGGACTCCATTCCAAGACCCTGGGATCACGACCGGAGCCAAAGGCAGCCGCTTAACTGAGCCCACCCAGGCAGCCCACTGTTTCGTGTTTCAAGGTAAGAGTCTATCACTTTTCCAAATGGGGAAAAACAGGGGCACAGGCAACGGGACGCAAGTGTAGTGAGGAGTATGAGCGGGAGTGGAGGGCCGTGCATGGAGGGCATGGAGGGCTCCAGACCTCCCGTGGGGGCCTCCCACACTGGCATGTATTTATTTACCATTCACGCGTGGTTTGCGTGCGAGCAAGAGGTGTGTGTCTGCGAGGAAAGCCGTTAGAAATATCTCGCTCAGTGAAAATGCATGTTGCAGAAGCAAGTGTATAGAAATGGCTCGGTTGGGGCGCCTGGGGGATATGGTCGGTTACGTCCGACTCTTGGTTATGGCTGGGGTCGTGATCTCAGGGTCGCGAGATCCAGCCCCGCGTCAGGCTCTGTGCTCAGCGCGGAGTCTGCTTGGATCCTCTCTCCGTCTCCCTCTGCCCCTGCTCTCGCCTCTGTGCCCCACCGTGCTCACTCTCTCTGAAATAAATCAATGGCTCCGTGTCAGTGAAAACAAGGGCGAACATCTAACACGTTTAAATATGTATAAACACAATATAGGAAACATGCTTGCATATGAACAGAGAATTCTGGGTGCGGGAAATGTTTAAGAGTTGTGGCCTCTGGGAAGGAGGACTGGCTAAGGGCCCTGGAGGTACAGCCTTCCCTTCGCTGCCCAGAATCCTCTCTGCCACGGTCTCAATTTTCTGCCAGAAACACGTAGTGCTCTTAAAAGGTAAATGATCAGTTAACCGAGAAGCAGGACAGAGGCAGGTCGCAGCACCGCAGAGGGAAGGGAGTGTTGCTGGGCCCCGGGCTGAGCTGGACCTCGGGGAGGACGGACAGGGAGGGGAGGGCACAGGAGGACTTCGTGGGCAGCGGCCCGGCCTCCCGAAGCACCTCCGAGCCCCGGGCTCAGTGCCACGTCGGCAGTTCCTCAACTTCTTGGTCTCGGGACCGAAAAGGTCTCTGCACTTTGCACTTGGAAGCGGGAGAGGCAGGCAGTTACTGGGTCAAACGTTCTGGAGACCTGTACCCTTAAAAATGGTTAAAATGGTCAATAATGTGATATATATTTTCCTGCGATAAGAAGCAAACAAAAAAAAAAAGGTATTGACCCCAAAGAGTTTTTGTTCCCACAGTTTGCATCCATCCATACTTACCGTATTAGGAATTAAAACTGAGAAATATAAGATTGCTTATTAATTTATGTGATAAATATATATTAACAAGGGTTTTTATGAAAAGTGACTATATTTTCAAACAAACAGAACTTAGAGGATATTGCTTTCAGCAATCTACAAATTGTGTGTAAATGATACACTAAATTCTAAAAACGTAGGGAAAGAGGCAAATCAGCAGAAGCACGGTTCAGGATAGAGATGGGGACAACCGAAACCACCACCTACAGTACGAGGGACAAAGGACTTGTGGGGTTATCTGTACGATGGAACACTACCCAGCTTGCACAAATGGTTATGATAGCATTTGTGGTGCTTGTCGTAAGTACTCAGTGACACACGCCCTCTAGCTGGGCAGAAAACAGTGTCTCACTTACTCATAATGCACTTAGCAGGAGGCCAGGACCCAGGCGGCATGGGGACTTTGTTGAGTGCGTCAGATGGGTCCCCAGAGGCCTCCTCCAGAAAACTCCTGCTCAAACCTGAGGTCATCTGTGGGATGGAGACCCAGCCCAGCGCTGATGGCCTGTTGAGTCAGAAACTCCTAATAGAACCCCCAGGCTCTCTGTAACCCTGCCAGGAGGCCAAGAGGAACATGATCACATTCTTGCTCTCACGGAAATGTTACAAAGCTCCATGACCTAATGGGAAAAGTGGGCACACCGACCCGTTTGTCTTTGGCTCCGGGGGAGATCTGCTTCTTGCCATCGGCCTGGGGTTACTTACCTTCTGTGGATGCTTGCTACCCCCTCTGCCATCAGGCAGCCGATGCCTTCTCTGCTAACAGGCCACTTCCAACCCACCTTCGGATGGGGCCACTGGGACTTTGAAGGATGTTGTCACAACAGTCAGGATCTCATCTCATCGAAGTCCTCTGGCCCCACTTATGAACCACTGACAAACCTACATCAGCACTTATCCAACATTCTAAAACCTTGGGAGAGAATTCTGGAATAATGGGGCCACTGTGACATGGGACCTGAGTGGAAAGGACAGCCATTTTAGGGTTCGTCTACCATTTACTAAACTCCCTAAGAGAATCATAAAGGCAATGCCTCCTCCTTAGGAGTTCCTCCTTCCTGCTCCGCCCCACCCCCACCCCTGGTTCTTACAGATCTGCCTGTTCTAGCTCACATAAACACAGTCCTACCATATGCGGCCGGTGTGTCTGGCTTCTTCTGAACATGTTTTGGGGGCTCATCTAGAGATGTGTGGGGACTCTGTTCCTTTTCGTGGCCTAGTAATATTCCACTGTACAGCTACACTACCGTTTACTTAGCAGAAGGTGGGCACTCGTGTGGTTTTCCTTTTTGGGCTGTTATGAGGGATGCTGCCGTGAACGGTAATGTCTGAGTGTGTGTATGGATATAGTTTCATTTCTCTTGGGTATGTACCTAGGAGCAGAACTGCTGGGTCACAGGCTAACTCTATGTCTACATTTTGGGGGACCACCAAATTGTTTCCCTACATGGCCGCACCATTTGCTAATCCTACCAGCAAGGTAGGAGGAATCTACTTTCCCCGCCTCCTTGTAAGGCTTGCTGTGGCTCGCCTGTCTGAGTTTGATGACTGCGTATATGGAATCACCATGGGCGCTCCGTGTAAAGGACCCTTAGGAACAAGAGGCACTTTAAGACTGAGCCTCATTGTAGTTTTCTGGTTATTTTCTGGCCTCGGGAAGTTTAAAACACAGATATTCTTACCAGACTCTGGCTCATAACCTGAACGTAGTTTCCAGCCTTCGAATTTAACAGAGCTTTGTGAACTCTGAAATGCTTTTTCCAAGATGGGAAACCTTTCAGTGGAGTGTTCTAGTAGGTGCTAGTCTTCACTAACATTTGTTAATGTACACCTCACACTTTGCCTGACTTCTGACACGTCTTTGGTTCCGATTGGAAAGTCTCTAGGTCTAAGGCGGAACGAGGGCCTGTCCCAGAGACGGTCAGATTTTTTGTTTGTTTTACTAGCCAAGGAGGTCCAATTGGAGGGCTCCATATATCGGGTAATGGGAGAATATGGAAGAGAAAAGGGGGAAGCAGAGGGTGAGGACACGTGCAGAGAAGCAGTTTCAGCAGAGATGGGCCTTGTGGAGGATGAAAGATGGACCTGAAACCGGGCAATGAAATACCAACAAAATAAGCGGCGGTGACCTACAAGAACCCCAGTGAGGCTGTCTCACGACGACGTGCCTGTGGCGTCACAGCCCAAAGGCTACGGAAGGGAGACAGAAGGGGGATTAGGTGGTGCCGAGGGGAAGGGCGCCGCCCCGCGCTGGTCAGCCCCGTCCACCGCCCTCGGTCTGCCCTGGTGGGGGACGCTGATGTGCTGCCGCTCGAATCCACGCCGGGAGAGACCAGGAAGGGGCATCCGGATGGGAGAGCAAGGAACAGCAAGTTCATCTTTGAGAGCGACTGAGACAAACACTTGTAGGATGATCAAGGAGTCAAAACACAACGGAGGAGAGGACAGGAAACACGATAAAAACTCGAAAAATTAAACGTGAAATCACCACGTGACCCAGCGATCCCAGCTCCGGGTGCAGACCCAACGGAAGAGAAAGACACCCGCGCACCACCCCCTTCCCGCCTCGATGTTCACAGCCAAGAGGCAGAAACCCGAGTGTCCAGCATGGATGGCTGCAGAGACAAAACGGGGTCTCTACACCCCCCCGAGTCTCCCCACCAGCCTGAAAGTGGAAGGGAGTCTCACACTGGCTCCGACTCGGACGAGCCTTGCAGACACCGCAGGGAAACAAGCCAGTCCCCGGGACAAAGCGCCGGACTTGCTTCCAGGCAGCACCTAGAGCAGCCGGAGTCCTAGACACGGGAAGCAGGACACGGTGGCCAGGGGCTGGGGACAGAGGGATGTGGCGGGTGGCGCTGCACGGGCGCTCAGTTTGGGAAGAGGAAGGGGTCCCGGCCGGGGATGGTGATGGCGGTGGAGGGCCGTCGTACACGTGCCCACGAACCGCACACTTAGTGCAGTCAAGCAACCCGTCTGTGTTCTTCTCCCCACCGTCACACACACACAGCGAGAAGGGCCATACCTCCGCCCGGCAGGGACGCGGTCTCCCGGGGACCGAGTATCTGGGGAAGAGGACAGTTTGCCACCCAGCTGAGCGTGCAGAAGCCCACGCCGCTCCTCTAAGGACAACCTCAGGGCTTCTCCGTGGCGGCCCTTCCGCAGGGCCCACAGAAGATCTCTGCCACCGCACCAGCCAGCCGCTCACTTTTAAGGCCGTCCCCACCTCCCCGCCTTCCGCGGTCCCCACATTCTGCCCCCAATTGTTCTCGCTTTCCAAGTTCTCAGTTGCTAGGTACAGGGGACATCCGGGGCGGGGCTCAGGTGGTTAGACGGGGGCCTCTTGACGGCAGCTTGGGCTTTGGTCTCTGGGCCTTAGTCTTAGGGTCGTGAGTTGGGGCCCACTCAAAAGAGAGTAAGAGAACACAAAAATAAAAACAAATAAAAAAATAAAACAAACCCTTGTTGGTTCGGTCCCCAACGCCAAGACACATTGTTCTTTCATTGATTAGCGCACCCCTTTGCTTTCTTTTCTTCGTCACATATCCTCTCCTTTAGGTTTTCTTTGAGGGGGTAGGTAAGGCTTGCCAGTAGACCATCAGAGACCACTTTTTTTTTAAAGATTTTTATTTATCTGACAGATCACAAATAGGCAGAGAGGCAGGCAGAGAGAGAGGGAGAAACCGGCTCCCCGCTGAGCAGGGAGCCCTATGCAGGGCTCGATCCCAGGACCCTGAGATCATGACCTGAGCCAAAGGCAGAGACTTTAATCCACCGAGCCACCCAGGCGCCCAGAGTCCGCTTTTAAGATATATCTCAGTCAGACCTGTCTCCTACTTGCTGCTGCTCTTGCCCTTGGCACGGCATCTAACCCACATCTTCAGGAAGAAGGGACTGTTTGTTGTTGTTGTTGTTGTTTTAATAGGCTGTGGCAATGTGTATAGGCAGGTGTAGGCAGAAATGGCACCCACCAGGCCGCGCTGCGCTGAGAAAGACTGCGGGCAGCTAATACTAGAGACGATGCCCTTAATTCGTGGGGGAGTGCCTCCTTTTCTCTGGGCCTGACTACAGCCTTGTTGACACATCACACACCCGGGGGAGACCGTCCGTCTAGACTATGTGTAATAATTTCTCATCTGTGAGAAACTGACCTACGACTGGGAATAGCTTCCAATGGGGCATCTGTAGACATGAAGTTCCTGGAAAGTCCTATCACGTCAGCTGACTGGCACCTAGGACTAGTTCTATATAGAAACCCCAATTCCTCCAGAATCACTTAGTGTTTCCACGATAAGGTATTTATCCCAAGAAAATGAGTAGAGATATGTACAAAGATGTAAGTGAAACACACACCCAGTGACCTTTATAACCAAGGTTACAACTGGGATCCCAGTCCAAGAACACATTCGGTGAGCCATTTCTCTCCTTCGAGCGCAGTATTACCTAGCAAGTCAAGACTATGTTGACTAGTTAAGGGAAAAGTTCCCAACACTTTTCTTTTAAAGATTTTATTTATTTATATGAGAGAGAGAGAGTGAGACAGCATGACCAGGAGGAGAGGCACAGGGAGAAGCAGACTTCCTGCTGAGCAGGGAGCCCGATGTAGGATTCGATCCAGGACCCCTGCACCATGACCTGAGCCAAGGGCAGATGCTTAACCAACTGAGCTGCCCAGGTGCCCCTCCACCAACCTTGTTAAATAGAAAAATTTCAAAAATGTGGTTGGTATACTCCTCTGCTTCTTAGGGGGGGAAAGAAAAAGGAAAGGAGAGAGGAGTGAAGGAGATACGTGAATGTGTTACGTCCCTCGGCAACAGGTCTGACAGCTCGAGCATCTGTATCTGTGCCGGAAGGAAGATAACCATTCTTGGCGTGAGAGCAGATAGAGCACGCGAAGGGCCTGATCGACCCGCAGGGGTCTCCCGGGGTAAAAGCAGAGGCAACCTCACGCCACTCTGTGATGCACACTGTATGCCCTGCTTTGTTCGCTTGCTTGTTCAATACTCGTGGGTACAGCGAGCGCTCCCTCGTACCGCGCACCCCCAGCAGACAAGCACGGATATACGCAGCTCCCCACCGGGAGCTCTGAGGGCTGACGGCTTCGTGGGCAGGTGAGTTAGAGGCGCTGGGGTCCGAAGCACACGCAGGCACGAGCCCCGAGACTCGTTCTGCTGGATCCTGTTCAGGACGGCATACTGGAACTGCACACACGGGAGCCCCCTCCCCCGAGGACATGAGAGGACTAGAGAGATACTAGGCAGGGCCTTTGGAGGAGCAAAAGGAAAACCTTGAAAACTGAAAAAAAAAAAAAAAAAAAAAAAAAAACCACTAACTTTTCCATCCTGAAGTAGCTTCAGACCTACGAAAACGTTGCGAGTGGCACAGACCTCTCCAGCCTCCACCCAAACTTGCCAAATGGAAACTGCTTACATAGCCACGGTGCAACTATCAGAAGCCAGAGATCGCTGTCCACTACGATCTCAGGACTTGCTCAGACGTCACCGCTCAGCCAGCGGATATCCTTTTGCTGCCCGGGATGTGTGCTAGGGCCACGCATGTTTGTTAGCCGGGTCGCCTGTTTTGAGTAGCCACTCTATCTTTTATCGTCTTGGCCTCCCTTTCGACGTGACGAAGGAAAGCAAGCAAAGAGGTGTGCTGATCAATGAAAAAACGATGTTTCCTGGCGTTGGGACCTAACAACCAAGGGTTTGTTTTCTTTTTTATTTTTGTGTCATCTTACTCTCTTTCGAGTGGGCCCCGTGTGGGGCCCAACTGGTAAGGCTTGGCCTTGTTTTTAAAGAACTTCCCTCACTTTGGGACGCAAACTGCATCCTTCTTAGAGCCCTCCAGGGACGGCACATGTGTCCCCCTCCTGGTGCCGTCAGCCGTGTGAACACCCCTTGACATGGTCTTCACCAGGTTGGAGAACACTATCGGGCAGGCCTCGACTTTGAATTTGATGACCCGATGGAAGCCAGCGGAGCTCTACGCTTTGGTCGAATCTGCGAAAGACTCTGTCCCTGCGCTGTTCTACCATCTCTGTCCTGTCCGCCTGCCTGTCTCAGATGGCGCTGGGATGGCCATGAGCGTTTGGGGCATCTGGTGGAGAGGCAGGAGGCTAGCAATACACACTTTGGGCTTTGTGGGATGCTCACTGCATCACCTTGACTCAAGACGCACCACGCACAAGGAACACACCGTGCGGTCGTGCACTGTCTTTCTCCTCTTTAACGGGAGATGCAGAAAACACGCTTCCAGAATGCCTGTCTTGTAGGGCACAGACGTGCGACAGAACAGCAGACAGGTCTGAAAATGGAGTGAACATCTGGGGTCCCCACGTCCCAGACTGGTGTGTCAGGGTACCCCAGGGCGCTCACCCGCAAGAAGTCTGACAGGCCTGCAGCAAAGACCACACGGTCGCCAGTGTGGTTCACCAGCCTGAGCATGCAAGGTCTCGGGGACAGAAATGCGCACTTCGTCACCCGTGGGTCACGGGATATGGCGGCAGGATCGCAGCCTTGCAGCAGAGCGGTGACCCACAGCTGTATCTGAATTGTTCTGTTACTCCTCTCCTGACCAATTCAGAACGCAGACGCCACGACCTGAAGTAGCCCGGGCAGAGGCCAGAAGTGAAAACAAATGGGCGGTGTTCGTCCACTTTTATAAAAGCTGAACTTGTACATTTTTTCCCATTCTCAGTAAATATACACTCTGAGAAGTTTTATTCAACAGACCCTCCCCTTCCTATCTAGCCTACAGGTCCCCAAAACCTCCTCCAGAACAGAACCTTTCTGATCCTCCGAAGCAGAGGAAGCGCACCGCTCCCGGATGGCTCCGGCAGGTCCGCTCCGGGGAGGCGCGCCCCCCTGGGTGCGGACAGGATGCGGGACACCAGAGCCGCACTGCCAGAGCGCTCTCCGGAACCGGCCCGACGTCTCAGCATGTGAGCTCGGCTGAGCTTCGCAGCCCTTCCCCAGTTCCAGAGGGCAACCCTTGGAGGCTCGGAGAGGCTAAGTGCTTTGCCCATGGCCGCCAGGCTAGGGAGCGGCAGAGGGGGCCTTGCTCGGGGAACCTGACTTCTGGGTCCAGGACGCTGGTGTGGGAGATGGAGGCCAGCGGTGATTCGTCACACCCTGTACCCACCCTCTGGCACTTGACTTCACAGTTCCTCCCGCCCAAGCAAGGGGACAGACCCCCCTCCCCCGCCCCCGCGTTCAGCTGGGGGACTCGCTTCGACAGCGGAAGGTACACAGGCGTGACAGAACCAGGTACGTGGGAAAACAGCTTTGCGACCACGCTGGTTCTCTCACGCACCTGCCCTGGACGTTCCCAGACCAGACTGCCGGTCCCAGGAGCACGATGCCAGACACGCGGAGCAGAGGGCATCAGGATCTACGAATTCATGAGCTCCAGAGAGGCATATACACACAATGAATTTTCACAGCTGCTTGTTACACAGCATCACGGCGGCAACAGCTAACTGATCCAGCCCGGGTCCCCGGCTTTGTCCTGACTGCAAACGGATGAGCCTGGGCTAGACTGGCACATGGCAACATATCCCCAGCCCGGAGAATCTGACCTAAGGGGAGGACGGTCTGGTTACTTACAAAAGACGTCACACAGGTAAATCGGAGACATGCTCCATTCACTCCAAGACACCATTTATTTTGTTAAAGTCAAGCAGGATGATGTGTTCAGAGGTGGTGAGTGTCGAGCATGAAGTACGTACACATTCTCCACAGTGGAAGCAGGATAAAAGCCACGGGCAGCGGCCCTGACTGAAATCCCGAAGTACAGGGCATTGCAGAGCCGAGCTATGGCGGGGGGAGGAGTCAGCCACCACCTACAAACGCCAAGGGCAGAACGTTAGCACCAGGTTGTTCTTGTATGCAGTAACATGGTATTTACAAAGTTACGTCCACCGACTCACTGGACTCTTTGGGCCCCTGCTAACCAGACGTTTAAGAGGCCAACGGGAAGGGCACAGGACCGTAACGATGACATGTGCTTTGCTGAAAGCGCAGTGGAGCGTTCCATATTGCTACGTATCAGAGAACGTCCTCCAGAGACCTCAAAAGGCTGGACACAGACACATAAATTCCATTATTCACATTTTACATATTTATCATCAAAATGGTTCACAATACTGTGTTTGAGGGGAAAGGATCACAGATAAAAGCTTTGTGTAAATTAAAAGCAAAATACAGTCAAATTACTGTGGTTGTCCCCGTGGGGGAGAGTGACGGAGGTCCGGGGACAGCCGGCCTCACCTTTTCTGAAGGGACCAGTTTTCACAGCAGGGACTACACCAGGAGGCCAGGAGGACACTTCATTGGCAGAATGGGCATTCTTCACGTCAGACATAGCTTAATTCGACAGGAATGACCACTTGTGAAGAGGCAATTGTCTCTCTGGCATGGCGGGGTAGCCAGGAAGAGTGTTTACTGCCCGCGTGACTGAAGCCTGCTGGTCTGGCCCCTCCGTGCGGGGGCGCACACGTCCGTGCCGTGGCTCAGGAGTACAGCTCACCCCCCGGCGCAGGAAGTACAGACATCGGTCAGTTAAGACACTCGTGTGCACGTGTGTTTCGGGAAGGGAACACTCTGCTGACAAAGGGACGCCCCCCCACCTGTCGGAAAACTTTCACGGCGACACGGGGAAGCGAGGATCCAGATGATCCCTTTATCAGACAAGTATGTGGATATGCCCCCAACATGAAGTCATCGTGAGCTTCCCCTGCCATTTACCAGGCACCGAATCAGAGGAGCGTCTGGGAAGCAGCACACTGGGTCGGCAGCGACGCGGATAAAACACCGGTGACAACCAAGCTGTCGGCGGGCGGACGTCGCCCCATGTGCCGGTTTGCCACGCATACCTGTGCCCTGTTCGGTGGAGCGCCAAGTTAAGTCTCTTGCCCACGTGCTACTGGGGCTGTGTGCTCTCTTGCTGTGGAGCTCTGAAAGTTCTCTGCACGGTCCAGGTCCAGGTCCAGATCCCTTGTCACAGACGTGACCGGCAAATCTTTTCTCCTAGTCTGTGACTTCTCCACCGGAAACGGACAGCACGACAGTGTTTTTTGAGTGAACAGACTCTCGTTAGGACCTTGTCATTTCAACTAATGAAAAGGGCACAGAACCTATAGAATCTGTGGCCAAAGGTCAGGTTTAGGGCTTGTAGAGTCCATACGGCCTCTGAAAGGCCCTCGAGAAAAGGTTCTTACACGTAAATGGAACGGAACCCTCACACGGGATGGTCGTGGATTTAAAGAGGCAAAAGGGGACAAGAAGCCAATTATAGTCAATGACCCAGTGCACACAAAGTAAGCATTCTGGGGACAAAGGAACTTTAGAAATAATCTCCCGGTCTCAGGAAACAGACTTCTAGCAAGCACATCACACTACGGGACATACTATGAACTGAGTAATTTCTCTTTGCAAGGAAACACCCCTTGAACCGGGCTACCAGGACTGAAACTATCTGCTCTGTGCCTGTGTTTTACAGCATGCACGTTATTTCTCGAAGTGGCGATTTCAGAATGAGTGAACCCAACACGTCGGTGACTTGTTCCACGGTTGGTTTTTAACCACTTGGAAATGATTCACCTTTCCAAAATGTGAATGTATGACCATCACAGATCATCACAGTTTTTGCTGGGGGACAAGGAAGGAGGACAATGAATGGTCCACACCACCAGACCAACGAAGAAGGACACGTGGCAGCCCATGCTTTGGATGAATCACAGGACAAGACGTGCGCCAGGGTCTCCCCTCTCATGCACCTCACGGGCTCGCTCGGCTGGCTTCCCGAGCGGCTGCTTCAGGACGGGAAGGTGAGAGGAAGGGCAGACCCACCTGTGGAAACAACCCCTTGCATGCACCACACAGCGGGAGCCCACACTCCGGACTGCACCAAGTCGCCCTCCGCCACGACCGTGACTTGCAAAGGAAAGATGGCTAACGGGGAGACATTCTGTGGCGCTCTCAAAAGGGGAACCAAAATATTAAATAGACCATCGCAAACACACACAGAGTTATTGCTTTCCTAACAGCCGTTTTGCTACCGGAGGATTTGCGCTCCAGGAGACAGAGCCAGGCTGGGGTTCCTACGCGCCTCCTCGGGCACGGGGCGCCCGGCGCCAGCTTCCGTCCTCCGCCGGGGGGGCTCCCCTCATTTGGCTCTTTCGGGCTGGAGGCTGTCGCACAGGCCCTGCAGCTGCTCCTCGCCCAGGCGTATCTTGTCCTCCAGCTCGCGCTGCTCGATGATGAGAGCCGACTTCATCTTCACGAAGTGCTCGTAGTCGGCCAGGCTCTCCTCGCTCAGGTAGCCGGCCAGGATGTCGAGCACGACGCGCTCCCGGCGGTCCAGGTTCTCCTTCAGCTCCTTGGCGTCCTCGTGCTGCTGGATGAGCACCCGCTGCTTCTCGAGCAGTGACTGCTGCGGAGAGAGAGAAACAAGCCCGCTGAGGAGCGGGGCGAGAGCAGGGCTCCGGCCGACAGCCCGACGGTGCCGGCGAGTGGGGGGCTGGGACAGCCAAGACAGCGACCGCAGATCACACAGGGGCTGGGACACACAGGCTGGGGGCTGGAGACTGGGATCCGCGGGACGGGGGCCAACGCGCTGGGAGGCCACGGCGGGCCCCAGGCCCCGCCCGCCTGTAAGCACCCCCAGGCCTGTCCCGCTTCCACTTCTTCCCACGGGCCGTGGCCTTGAATGGCTCAGAGAAACAGCCGGGACGAGAAGAGCGGTCCAGACACCGGCAACTACAGAATTCCGAGACGCTCGAGAGCTGTGACGGACTTAGGGATGCCAGGTGGGCCGCAGGCCTCTCTGTGACAAGACTATGGGGAAGTCGGCGAAAGGAAGAGATTCTTAAGAACTCCCAGAGCAGGAGCCTGCCCGCTTCTGGCAGGAGGAGCCTCTGTGCAAACTTGCCGAAGGATGCGGTGAGGGAGTGAGGGCAGGCAGAAGAGACAGGGCGACAGGGGACACTCCCTGGGGGGCACAGACAACCCCGTTCCCAAAACATGGCCCTCACAGTCACTCTCTGCTTATGAAACACACACGAACCAACCCGACCCCCTTCGAGATTAATGAAAACTAAGAAGGGAAGCGCCGAGCACATTCCGCAGTGTCTCTGAAGGCCAACGAGAGAGGCGGGGATTCAACTCCCCGGTGTGACTATCACGTGGCCACCAGGACAGCCCCTACGGTATTCCGCCACTTTGCGTCTTGGCCACGGACCGTTCCCGACAGCTGCGCACGAGCGTCTGGGACATGGCAGCGCTTTGCAAAATGCCCAGGCACAGGGACAACACTGGGACGCAGCCCGGACCCCACTCCGTGCAGGGCCTCCCGCCCACTCCTGTGGGACACCTCCATCTCCACGTCAAACTAATGTTCGGGGAGTTTTCATGGAAGGAGGGGAGGCAAAGCAATCGGTCCCAATGCAAAGGAAACAGATGTCAACCAGTTCTAGAAGTCCGCTTGGGCTGTTAATGCCATCTGGGCTGACCGGTGACAGGAAGCTGCAGAGATTTCGGGGGAGGACCCGACGTGTTTGCATCGACCCACGTATTCAATTTCTAACTGCAAAGATGGAGGGAGACTTGTAAAACCTCCCTCCATGTCTTCTAAATGGTGACCATACCCGTGTCTGAGAACCTTGGCTTCCCCAAGCTGTGGCTGCCTGACAGACTCTCCTCCGCTGGCGGTGTTGCTGGGCACTGGAGCACTGCACCGCACCTGGCCGGGCCAATGAGACCCCGCGTTCAGAAGACCCCCGCGACGCAGTGAGGGCTGCTGATGCACGCTCCCTATAGAGCCCGGTATCCGGGAGGACCATGGCCATGGTCCTTAGTGCTATGACTCTTTCTAGCATCTGCTCAACTTTTTAAAATTTTATTTATTTATTTGATAGACGGAGGTCACAAGTAGGTAGAGAAGCAGGCAGAGAGAGAGGAGGAAGCAGGCTCCCAGCCAAGCAGAGAGCCTGATGCGGGCCTCAATCCCAGGACCCTGGGATCATGACCTGAGCCGAAGGCAGAGGCTTTAACCCACTGAGCCACCCAGGTGCCCTACTCAACTTTTCTAAAGAAGACTTTTTTTTATTCATTTGAGACAGCACAAGCAGAGGCAGAGGCAGAGGGGGAAGCAGAATCCCCACTGAGCAGGGAGCCCGACTCCGGGCTCGATCCCAGGACCCCGGGATCATGACCTGAGCCGAAGGCAGAGGCTTAACCCACTGAAACCCCCAGGCACCTCTATCATCCCTGAATTCTATATGAAGTCTCTGTTGCACACACAGAGAGGGAAAGATGGATTAAAATGGGCTGAGCTGCAAAGACCACATTACCTTTTCCCTCAAATCAATACCTGAGAACATTGCAATTACATACAAATAAATCTGTTTCCTATTTATGTTATTTTCCTGTTTCTAGATAGACCTGGAGAAGATGGGCAAGACAGAAACACGGAATCTGAACACCACCCAAGGGTCTCAGTTGTTTAAATGCTCCTATAGCACGTTCAAATGGTGGTTACTAAGCACTCAGCGAGGCCCAGAGCTACAAGTCTGAAAGCCACACTCAGGAAGATTTACGTGGCCGACACCCTCTCACGGGCAGTAAGGGAGAGGGCTGCCTCTTCTGCTTCTCTTTCAGAGAAGTTAAGGCATCTTATCAATATTCAAGATGACCATCTGAGGACCTACCAAAAAATCAAACTCAATGTTTTACTGGTATTTGACCCAGGAAGGAAAGGCAGCAAAGCAGACATGACTTCCTGTGTCTTGCATGTCAGAAACACAC
Source organism: Mustela nivalis (assembly GCF_964662115.1). NCBI lineage: Eukaryota > Metazoa > Chordata > Mammalia > Carnivora > Mustelidae > Mustela > Mustela nivalis. Next base: position 30,656,881 of record NC_139041.1, read on the forward strand.
AGAAACCCACTAACAGACATGCTCCAAGCTGCACACCTCGAGAAAGGGAGGAAAGGCAGGCAAGGCCGCTGGCTCTTTCCAGACTGCCGTGTTCACTCCCGTTAAAAGCAGCAACGACAGCGAATTCCATGACCACCGAGTGCTTGTAACTTGTCAGAGCTGCTGAGCTCCACTTCCGCGTGGTCAAGTGGAAAAGATAATGTCCAAGGGAAAGACCGTGATCAGGAAAGATCCCTGGAAGCGAATGGAAAGGCGCCACAAAGAAGCCACAGTTGCCACAGTCCTTCCCCAACAGCACGGCAGCCCTGCCGCCCAGCGACAGCGGTGCTCAAGGCCCCGTGCGCCCTGGCAGCACCTGTCCGTGGCATTTCTACGGAAGGAGATGGAGAGCCCCGGGCGCGCTGCCTAGGAACTGCGTGAGGCTTCCCGGCGGGAACTCCTGGCACCCCACACACGACCTGCCCACGGGCCCCCCAATGTCCAGCTCAGACACGCTGCACCTACCCTGTCACCAGGAGAAGTGCTGTCGTCCAAATTATTGAGGGCATTTTCCACGCGGGCCAGGCGGCCGGACAGCGACAGCAGGAGGTTCACCACTTTGTCCAGGTCCCCGATGAACATCCGGAACTTGTCAAACTCGTTGGGTTTGCAGACGTCTTTGGCAATGGCTTCCACCTCGTCCCCAAGTGCACTGTTGGCCTGGATGTCCTCCAGCAGGCTCTCCCGGGCCTCCCGCAGCACCTGCAGCTTGCGGCTGATGCTCTCGATGAGCTCCTGCTGTGGGGACAGGGGTGGCGTGCGAGCGCTCACCAGGGTGGTCCTGGCCCAGCCCCTCCAGCCACGGTGGCAGTCCGTGGTCTCACCTAAGCGGCCTGAGTGGAATTCAGCCGAACTCAGTAAGAGTTCATTTTGCATCAAACGAGAGAGGATTTATGAGGCCAGGAGACGAGTGACAGCTCCTGGTGACATTCCTGGCAGTTCACTGAGAACTGAAACGAACTACCTGCTCTCATCTCTGGGTGTCCTCGGAGACACACGGCAGGCGGCCCCCCGGGGCTCCTCAAGGTTCCCTCGTTTCACCCTTTACCTCTGCCAGCACTCTCGGGGCCCACGTGACACTCTGTGCTTTATACTTTGGAACTTTCCAATTCATTTATTTATTTTTAAAGACTTCTTTTCTTTATGTGAGAGAAAGAGAGGGAGAGAAGCAGATTCCCCACGGAGCAGGGAGCGTGATGCAGGGCTCAATCCCAGGACCCTGGGATCATGATCTGAGCTGAAGGCAGATGCTTCACTGACAGACCCACTCAGGCGTCCCCGGAATTTTCCAATTTAAAGACTTGCATGTGCAGAAGCTACCGAGTCTCACGCCCAGAACTAAGCTGCATGATTAAAAAGTATGCTCTAGGGGCACCTGGGTGGCTCAGTGGGTTAAAGCCTCTGCCTTCGGCTCAGGTCATGATCTCAGGGTCCTGGGATTGAGCCCCGCATAGGGCTCTCTGTCCAGCAGGGAGCCTGCTTCCTCCTCTCTCTCTGCCTGCCTCTCTGCCTACTTGTGATCTCTCTGTCTGTGAAATAAATAAAAAATCTTAGAAAAAAAGAAAAAGACTCTTTAAAAAAAAATATGTTCTACACGGAATGAGCAATTTAAAGTTAAAACAAATAAACGGCTGTCAGTAAAATGCAAAGTCCTTGAGAGACACCTGAGTTGAATATGACCAAAGTGCAAATTACTCATTTTTTTTCATATGGTGAAATCCACATAACGCAATTGGCTGTTTTACCCATTTTGTAACAGTTTTTTTTTTAAGATTTTATTTATTTATTTGATAGAGAGAGATCACAAGTAGATGGAGAGGCAGGCAGAGAGAGAGAGAGAGAGAGATGGAAGCAGACTCCCTGCTGAGCAGAGAGCCCGACGTGGGACTCAATCCCAGGACCCTAAGATCATGACCCGAGCCGAAGGCAGCGGCCTAACCCACTGAGCCACCCAGGCGCCCTGTTTTACCCATTTTGAAGCGTGCCGCTCTGTGGCCCGAAGTACGTCCATGTGCTTGGGCGGCCATCGCCACAACTTTCTTGTGTGGCCCAACTGAAGCTCAGACCCTTCAACACCAACCCTCCATGCTGCTCTCCCACTTCCCTTTACATGATTATTTTGTAAACGACAAACATAAAAACATCTACGTGTTTTTATCTATGCCCTCCCAAGGTGATGCACCCCATGGTCCGCCGTGAGCGGCAAACGTGATCCGCTTCCTGCCCCACCTGGGGAGAATCCCAGGGATGGCTCTTCAGGAGCCCTGACTGGGAAAAACCACTTTGTGATGATCACGGGCATCTCTCTGCCACCAGGTCCACCAAGAGCCGAACCTGGTGAGTTCTGAGAGCCACCGTGCCGCCAGCACGACGCTGGCTGACCCCGATAGAGTCTGAGAACCAACGCAGCGGTCAAGGGCATGAACCCAAGTGAAGACAGTATCATCTGAACAGTCAAGTCCACTTAGGATTTTTAGCTCACTCTGCTGTCATAAGCGACACTATGTGTACAAAGCACACGTGTGGAAGTCACCTGAGCTGCTGCCCCTCGTCCTGGGGCCTTTTACCAACTGTGACCCCCGAAGGAGCCTGCAGAATGCGGGAGAGAAGTCTCTGCAGCCCCACGTCCACGGCTCCAAAGGGACAGGCACCCTGGCCAGGAGGGCCGACTGAAGGCCGAGTGAATTCCCTGCGCATGACGCGGCCGTCGGCAGCCCCCTGGGGTGGCCCACACTCAGCAGGTGTCAGCGACACCCGGGGTGCGCGGTGAGAAGCCACCCGACTGAACACACGACAGGCAGGCCCAAAGCGCCGGTCCCGATGACTGTGCCGGTGGGAAAAGTCCACACACATGGATAAAAATAAGCGCCCGGATGCGAAAGCCACAGCCTTTCGTCAGAGCTGCCCACGATGCTAAGGCATTTTCGTCCCTTGGGCAGTTAAAAGCATACGTGTCTACACATGGTCAATGCTCCGAGTGTGGGCATCTGAGCGGGCCCCAGGCTTGCGTCTCCGCGCACCTCGCTATCTGGGGACGTGCTTTACGTGGACCTGGAATCCCACAGCTAAGATGGCTTTTTGGCAGATATCCATGACTTGAGGGAAAAGCACAGAATAAATTATGGGGATTATGGGGAAGGAAAACTTTCCAAATTCTTGCCTGAAGCCAGTGCGAACCGGAATGAACACCTCGGGAAATGCAGAGGGCCGTGTGTGTATGAGGAGGCCCGGCTGCTGCGACCCGTGGTCCTCCACTGTCACTATTCTTCAGCAATTATCATACCGCAGACCGCATGCCGACGCAAGAGAACGTGCCTTCAAACCTGCAGTACCAGCTGAGCTAACGTGAAACTGGGCATTCTGGAAGGAGCCCAAATTCCTTTGATTCCTTCATATGTCTTGCATAAGGTTTTATTAGAAACACCCTCCCCTTCCTCCTTAAAGGGCCACTAAAAGCACAGACACCGACTTTCAAAGACCTTGGACGAGGCCTGGCGCAGGCAGCACGGGAACCACTCACTCAGCACCAGCCCGGGTGCGGTGGGCCTCACCGGCCGCACCAGCCGTCGAGCCTCACACCAGCCCCTCGGCTCATGTTCCGCAGCCCACGGCACTCAGGGAGCCTGGGAGAGCGACACGGCGGAGGCCAGTCCAGTCCCCGGGGCTCACAGCAGGGGCAACGCTGCCTCTTACCTCTATTCGGATGGCCCCAGACACCTAACTTGGTCCCACTCCGTGGAAAAATGAGGCCTTTTCTCTCTGGGCATGTACCCACCTCTTGCGTTCAGCGAAAAGCCCTCAGAGAGTCTCGACGTTGACCCGTGGGTTTGTGTGGTTCTGAAGAACCCCGCGAGTCAACCAGGGCACCCTCGGAGCAGTCAGCCTCAGCCGCCCCAGGGACAAACATGTATTTATTAGCCTCGATGGAATAATGCTTCCAGCCGGACACCGGAGTTCTCCCCTGCCTGCCTGCGTGGGGCCTTCCGCTCTCTCCTGCTTGTGTCCTAGTCTTCCCCTAAAACGCGGGGTCCCCCGCTCTGGCACTCGGTTCTGGGAGCACACAGTGATGCTGTGATCCTGGCAGCCAAGGTCCCTGCGGCGATGTGTGGCACACGGGGGACTCGGAGTCTTGCTGTTCTACTGTCGTGGCCCATCAGGCACGCGCGCACAGCACTCTCCTCCTCCCCTCCCGTGGGCAGAACCGCGCCGCCAAACCAGGGGACACAGTGTATGTGCGGATGCTGCAAGGAGCTGCAAAGACAGGGCAGCAGCTGGCCTTCTTGGCTCAAGCCGAAAAGCAGGATTCCTGAGCTGCAACGCTGCACAGAACTGTGATTTCTAGTACCGGTCGTTCAGGGTGGAACCACCTGGCAGGTGCACACCAAACCCAACAGATCGACCCGCCTCAGAGTTCAGTCCCGGCGGGGTGGGGGGGCTGCGTGGGGCGGGGCAGGCCGTCAGGAGGCAAGTTCACAGGGATTCCTCTCTCTCGCTTTTTTAAAATTATTTTTTATTTCTTCTTTTGAGAGAGACAGCCAGTGAAAGCATGAGTAGGACAGAGGGGCAGAGGGAGAAGCAGGCTCTCTGCTAGGAGGGAGCCTGATGCGGGGCTCGATCTCAGGACCCTGGGATCATGACCTGAGCCAAAGGCAGATGCTCAACTGACTGAGTCACCCAGGAGCCCCACAGGGATGTACCTCAATCCCGAAGCAGCCACCTGTGGGAAGGGGGTGCCCTAGTGCCTCGCACCTCCCAAGAGCAAAACGAGAAAGCGCCACAGCAACGAGGGGAGTAGGACACAACGTGCCGTGCAGCACCCCAGGGCATGTCGTGGACCACACTGTCCTCCACCTCCAGCACCAGGACTGAATCAGAATTGGGCAGAGTGTATATTTTTCTCTAGTTTTAGGAGCAGGAAAAACATTTTTGATTCTTTATTTAAAAACAACAACAGAAAATGCAACCCTAAGCCTGATACAGGGCCTCTAAAAGGCACAGGACCAAAATGCTTATTTTTCATTTCCCTCAACTTGATGAACCAAAAAGCGACCGTTTCTCAAACTGAAAGTAATTCTCTTTTGTGCGCGGACCGTGATATTTTTTCTATTATATCTGAAATTATATATCTATTATATCAATATAGATATATCGATATATCTATTATATCGACCAGTGGTATTTTTAAACCACTAATGATACAAGCAGACTTCCAGCAAAACCTTTTGCAAAGACTTTTGTTAAAAAAAAAAAGGGGGGGGTGGGAATTTTTTTAATGAAAGCTCTTTTCTAAAACAGGAAGCATAGAGAAAACATTCACAGAATGCTGGTCCCCTCCTTTTCTTTTCCTACGATGACTGACACAGGCCCCAGCCCCTGGAATAAACAGCATATGGTCTCCTCCGAGGCAGACCTTTGGCACTCCCCCCACCTTAATGCGGAGGCCTTCCTAACAAAAACCCAGGTCGTCCCCTGGATGGCACCGGTCTGGCATGCCAACACATCACGAAGATTGAAGGCTAATACAGTGGTGCTGACACTGACCCTGACGGCAGTAATTCTGTCCCTAGCATGACCTCATGGGCACTCACTCGTCCCCAACCTCACGTCCACGTCATCTCCAATCCTCCATTGCCCGTCCACACAGCGCCCGCCGCTGGCCCCTGCTGCTTCTCCAACATGTCGTGAGGCTCCTGCTCAGGACTCAGCACTGGCAGGGCCCTCCCCCCGCCCCCCCCCCGGGCACGCAGACGTCCACACGGCTTTCCCTCACACACCACCGGGTCACTGTCCAGTCCTCACCTCCTCGGGCCCCCTGTGGAACCGCATTCCTTTGTTGGCTCCGTCCCTCCAGCCTGCTGAACTCTCTCACTGTCCAATGTACTACGTGACGACTCGCCAGAGTCCTTCCCTAACACGCCCAACAGTGAAGACCTCTGACCCTACAGGCCGCGCGGTCGGGGCAACCACTCACGTCTGCGGCTCCGGGTGGTGTGGAGGCCAGTGGAGCGCAGAGCCCGACAGATCCGTGTGGCCATGTTTCTGTGAAACGGGTCTTATCGAAGCAGGAGGTGGGCCGTGTGTGGTCCGCAGCCGAGAGTGTGCTGAGCCCAGACCACACTCGGGTTTTTGTGCTGATTGTAAGCTCCCCCTCTGGCAAGGCGGGACTCCGTTCTGTTTCGTCTATGGTTGTATCCCCAAGTGCCGGAGGGGTTCTTTGAGTTAACAAGCCGTGCTTTTTGGCTTGACAAAGCACTTGACACCTACTGCTGGGATTATGATCTGCTGGTGAAGGCTCTAGAATTTGATATTCCAACAGTACGTGTGACTTACTGCAGCTCACAGAGTGAGGTCCCTAGATACTATTTTTACTTATTATTTTTAAAAGATTTTATTTATTTGAGAAAGAGACAGAATGCACAAGGAGGGAGAGCAGCAGAGGGAGAGGCAGACCTCCCACTGACTAACGTGCCTGATGCGGGACTCGATCTCAGAACCCTGGGATCATGACCTGAGCCACATGCAGATGCTGAACTGAATGAGCTCCCCAGGAGCTCCAAGTCCTTAGATTTCAAATGGGAGAGAAGAGACGCATCCACTGAACTTTCACTGAGAGTGGTACCCACTTAATATGACTTTGCATCTTACTATGTAAGATGGTGAAGGGGGCTCCTGAGCGGCTCAGCGAGTTACACATCTGCCTTTGGCTCAAGTCATGATCCCAGAGTCCCAGGACCAAATCCTGCATCCAGCTCCCTGCGTACTGGGGAGTCTGCTTCCCCCACTACCCCTCTTCTCTCTCCTGCTCTAAATAAATAAATAAAATCTTTAAAAAAAATGGTAAAGAAACTGTGAGGAATTTTAGACAAGACTAACTTAGCCAGGAAGGGCTTCATACTATTGCCCCAGATGTCACCATCCCGCACAGAAACGGACCACACACAGCCGTGCACACGTGGCGCAGGGCCCATGCCACACGGTCACTGACGATGGGCTCTCCTACCTTCTTCACGGCCAGATCGTGGTCCACGTCACTCCCTGAGTCGTCTTCCGGCTCCTGCTGCTGCTCCTGTAGGTCCTTCATCTTAATCAGCAGCTCTGCCTTGGGGGCCGACGTGCTGTAGTAGGTGGAGTTGGTGGCTAGGGACATGGCCGCGGGCACACCCGGCTCCTCTCTCCTGGGGAACAAGGTCAGAACTTCAGTTGGCTGTGACTCCACGCCAGACGCCCCCCGCCAGCCCACGGTCTGCTCTGTGACAAGCAAACGGTGCTGCCAACACAAGGACCATGGCCAGCGGCACGAGACCGCTGAAGGGGGCCGGCAGTAGGCAACAACATTAGAACTAAACAGTATGTCGCCAGAGGGCTGCTCCAAGCCTACACAATGCTCTTTTTTTAAAAAGGGGAAAAGTCCAGTAAGCAGGGATGTCTAAAAATCTCCATGCAGGAGAGAAGGGAGCAGCGGGAGAGTTCTGGCCGGGGGCCTGAGCTCTACAGGGAGCACGTGCGTGCAGCTAACTGTAAGCAGGGCCCCGAGGTCCCCAGTGTAACCTGCGCCTCTCTGTGTGCCGCCATGTCCCAGCCCCCGGCTCGGGCCCTCCTAATCTGCTCTGTCCTCTGTCCTGCGTTTCCTTGGAGCGCCCAGCTACTGTCTGTGCAGGGTGCTGCCGGAGATAGCGGACACCAGCAGGACAGGTGCGACGGCACACGCCCATGCAGACGGCCAGCAAATGAGGCCAGCTGCAAAGGACAGTGTCCCAATGCCAAGGCAACGCACCCGCTCGTCGCGCTCCGTAACCAGGAGCACAAAGCCTCCTCTGTCACCGCGGCCATCCGGAGCCTTCAGGACGGACATGTGGAGCCTTCTCTGCTACGGGGGAGCCCTGGGCAGGGCAGGGTGGGGACAGCCTCCCTGGTCTCCACCCACAGGGTGCCGGCAGGACCTCCCAGGTGTGACAAGTAAACACGTTGTGGACATGGCTAACTGTCCCCTGGAGGAAGACAGCATCCCAGCTCAGAGGCGCTGTCCTCACAGAGAGGAGCCTGTGGACGTCACCCCGAAGCCTGCAGGCCTGAAGCCAGGAATGCACGGGAGCTGTGGTAGTGTCACAGCTTCGCCGGCCCCCAGCTGCCATCCTCAGGGACGGGCCTCCGGGGCTCTTCGGGAAGGGTCACCCAACAGCCAACGTGGGCTGCAGCATGGGGCAGTGCTTCTGAAAATGGGCCCCTGGAAGGCCACCACGAGAACAGATGCACGGGACAGCCCCGGCCCCCTGCAGCCTGGAGCTGCGGAGACGGCGGAAGCTGGGAGGTAAGAGGCCTGCTGCAGCCCGCCGCTTCCGCACTCACTTCTCGTCGGCGCCTCTTGGAGACGGGACTTTGGGCAGCAGCTTGCGGCGCTGCTGGGCTTCCTCCAGCAGGTGCTCGTCTTTGGGGAAGATGCCCTCCATGAGGTCCATGGTGGTCCTCATCTTCACACCGGGGTCCAGGATCTCGGCCAGGGACCGGTCCTTCCCCACGATCTCCCGGGCCAGCTCCTCCGACTTCAGGTCCTCGGCCGTCCTCTCTTTGGCTCTCACGTAGCTGAGGCCGGAGGGGGAGGCCCCGCTGTCCTTGGCGCCAGGTGTGGGGGCGCTGGGGCGCGGGGGCTCGGGCTCAGCGTCCTCCCGGCTGTAGAGGCAGAAGCGCGAGTAGGACTGCTCGGACGTGCGGAGCGTCTTGATCTGGTCCTTCTCCAGCCCGCTGGGCAGCACGGGCAGCTCGGCGGCGCGGGCCAGGCCCTGGCGGCTCTCCTTCTCGGGCCGGCTCTCCGAGTGCACGATCTTGACGGGCACCCTCTTCACCGTGCCGCTGCCGTCCGCCACCCGCTCGATCCTGGAAAAGAGAAGAGCCGCGAGCTGACGACACTGGGTGAGCCCCCGCACAGATGGCTACGCAGGGCCGACACCGGCGGGCCCCTCACCTGCCCGGACGGCTGGGGGACATGCGGCCACCGCAGGGACGGGAGCCTCTGGGATCCCCCGACCCAGGGCTGGGAGTGGAGGCTGCGGAGGTCCCGTTTCCTGACCCCAAGTGTCTGGGCACCTTCCACTTTCCAATCACGCACACACCTCCCGACACTGGAGTCGGGGCGGACTCACTGAGGCAGGTGGCGAACCTCTCTTCGCGGCTGGTCATCGCCATCCGCTAGCCCCGTGCAGGTGCGTCTTCCGTGGGCGGGGCAGCCCGCGACAAGCAGCCTTCCCTGGCAGCCTCCAAGCGGGGCCCGTGGGCAGACTTCCTGACGGGGCGGCTACGTGTGGAGCGGACACTGAGTGCCCGCCGCCGCCGGCCCTAGCGTGAGCCTCCCCCCGGGCTCAGGGTTGTGAGTTCAAGTCCCACACTGGGCTCCCTATTAGATGTACAGCTTACTTTAAAAAAAGAAAGGGGGGGGCAAAAAAAATTAAAAATTAAAAAAAAAAGGCGGGGGCACCTGGGTGGCTCAGTTGGTTAAGTGTCTCTTGATTCGGCTCAGGGCAGGACATCAGGGTTGCGAGACCGAGCCCTGCACTGAGTTCTGCACTGGGTGTGGAGCCTGCTTAACATTTTCTCTCTCCCTCTCTCTCCTCTGCCCGTACATTCTCTCTTAAAAAAAAAAAATGGGGCGCCTGGGTGGCTCAGTGGGTTAAGCCTCTGCCTTCAGCTCAGGTCATGATCTCAAGGTCCTGGGATTGAGCCCCACATCGGGCTCTCTGTCAGTGGGGAGAGTGTTTCTTCTACTTTCTCTCTCTCCCTGCCTCTCTGCTTCCTTGTGATCTCTGTCTGTCAAATAAATAAATAAATAAAAATCTTAAAAAAAAAAAAAAGGAAAAAAGAAAAAGATTAATAAAGAAGGTTTTGCAGCAAAAGGAGCTATGGGGGCCCCCACGCCGAAGGGAGAGAACACAGAATGGGTCAGTGCGACGGGCCTTCATGCCGGGCTCCCCGAATGCCACATGGTGCCCTCAGCTACACCTCACTGGACCACACCCAGGGACCCTGTGGACCAGGGCCACAGGGACAAACCTGTTTCAACTGTTTTTAAAGGACATATTGGAGAAAGAGAGCCATCTGCTGGTGCCCACAATGGAAGGAAAACCCAAGTCAAAATCACAAAACCTAAGTTTCACACTTGTTTCTAACTTAGCGGGCCAAGATCACATCTACAATATGACCCTGATGGACTGAATTTTGTGTAGCACAAGGATCATTCCAGTGCTCTAAAGTCAGTCCTTTTTTTCACCTTCTGACTGGTGGCTGGGAACATAGTATTTTTTTCCCTGTTTACTACAGTGTATGGGCTAAAATAATTTTGTATTCTCTTCTCTCCTCTAAGTAGAAATTCTTAGATGTTTTACCTAGGTATTCATGTACAGTCGCCCCCAATGCCCTCTTTGTGAATAAATTTTAAAAGACACTGGCTCGGGCGCCTGGGTGGCTCAGTGGGTTAAAGCCTCTGCCTTCGGCTCAGGTCATGATCCCAGGGTCCTGGGATCGAGCCCCGCATCGGGCTGTCTGCTCCACGGAGAGCCTGCTTCCTCCTCTCTCTCTCTCTGCCTGCCTCTCTGCCTACTTGTGATCTCGGTCTGTCAAATAAATAAATAAAAATATTAAAATATTAAAATAAAAAAAAAAAAAGACACTGGCTCTGTGGAAAATACTGTTTAAATGTGCTGAACTGCAGAAGGAAGCTTCTGGCATCTTATCCAGGCAAAGACAGAGAGACAAGAACCCCACTTCCCCTCTTCATTCCTTTAATTCCATACTTAGAAACCTAGACCCACCTATTCCTGAAAAAAAAAATTTTTTTTTTAAAAGTCAGCGCTACACCCCAGGTGGGGCTTGAACTCATGACCCGGAGAGATCAAGAGTCCCATGCTCTCCCGACTTAACCAGCCAGGCGCTGCCTTCCTACTGACTGCTAAGTTGGCCTCTATTAATATCTTCCCCGACTTGTAGAGAAACTGGATTTCCAGGGCAGGAAGACAGTAAAAAAGAACACAATGAGAACATGTCCTTCGCACATTGACCTATTACTTCCCAGCAAAGCATCTCTTCCTGGTGTTTTCTAGCCATACGTGGTCTCTCCTCACGAAAACTGTCCAGACCTCCACATGTAACAAGCCTGATGAAATCTTACTCCAAAGTCAGGATAACACACAGCAGATGAGACCTTAATGCAAACAGATCTCATCAATTCCCAATCAAAAGGCAAGAGCAGAGAGACAGAGAAGGTGGGGTATGTTGAGCCATTCTCCAGCTCTATGTCCCGGGGCCCCTTTCAAAGCGCCGGCTGCCCACGGGAGCCCGGCCCCACAGCAAGCGCCCCACGCAGCTCTGCTCACGTCCGCTGCCCATGGGAGCCCGTCAGCTGTACACCGCTCTGGCTGGGATGAGCTACGGGACCTACTCGGGAGACCCTCACCCAGAGGCTCAGGGTGCACTGATGCTATGCACGTGGCCACGAAGGAGGCCTCCCGGCACTCCATGGTTGTACGTGCCCAAATCGAAACAACTCCAGAAACTCCCCTGAGAACGCTTCTAGGAGGGACCATGTGTCTGTTACTGGCCACGACCCAAGAGGCTGCTGGCCGGCATCTCCACTTTGTAGTTAAAAACAAAAAACCTACCAAGAACTTCTAAAGATTTGAAAGTAAGCTACCTAGCTTGAGGACAGGAGTTGATGCGTTTTCGGGGGGAGCACGAGCGCCTGTTCTGAAACCCCCGGGGCAGTGACGCTGCACAATGCCCTCGGCTGCAGCCCCGCACCGGCCACGGGCACCTGCTGAGCAGGCGCATGGGTGCGAGCGCCCCGGCGGGCAGCCGGCACACGCACACGCGGGACCGGGGAATACCGGAAGAAGGGAGACACCGGACACGGAGGGAGCGGAGGGGAGCGGCTCAAGCTCTGGAACCCCGAGTCTGCAGAGGGCCGGATAAGGACAGCAGCCCTGGGCCGAGCTCCAGCAACAGGCAGCGTGGCCAGCCCCGCTGCGGCACGCTTTCCTTGCGGACCCGCCGCCAGTAGCGGACTGTGGACGCCAACCCTGGGCTCTGGCTTCTCCTTTGTCTCCTTGGTCCCTGGGACTGCACATGTGCATACCAGGACTGACCCACAACACACACTGTGGGGAACATAATTCAGGATCCTTCAAGCGACTCCCTCGATAGCAACTTCCAGAGGCCACACGGGCACCCCTGCCTCATTGCACTTACCGAAACAGAAAGGACATATTTGGGTGTATGGGTCCTGACAGCGACCAGAGTTCAGCTCTCTATGAGCACTGGTACAACAAGAGATGTGGGCCCAAGACAACCTTTTCTGGCCCCAATGAGACAGTAGATGGAAAACTCAGTAATGTGGGTCCCCAAAGACCCCTTTTCCCCTTGACCAGGATCTTCAATAATACCGTCACCACTTATTGAAATTCTTCTTAAGCTCACAGGGAAAATGCAAGGAGCAAAATCAACACCTGCTTCAGGGAAGAAAAAAATGAAAGCTACTGCCTCCTTCCAGAGCGAACACAGGTCAAGAGCACCGTGGAGCTGTGGCTGTGTCTGTGGGAGGAGCCTGTGCTGCTCCCACTAGCCCTGCAGGGAGGGGGGCCGATGGGGGCCGAGGCCGGCTGGCTTGCAGCAGCAGCAGCAGCAGCAGCAGCAGCAGCACACACTGGCCCCACCGCAGAGCACCGCACTGCCTTTCCTTCCTTTCACAACACACAGTGTCACCTGCCGCTGCAAGGCTACTTCCGTGATATCCACCTTGTGAAGGACACACAGCACAGCGATGGCCCCAAAATGCAGCTGTGGGAACACTGCCACACTCGGAGACACAGGATGATACCGGGAATGTGCTCTCTGCAGAGAGGTTTTGAAGTTACAGAAAAAAGGGAAGAAAGAAAAAGAAAGAAAGACAGAGTGAGCTTGAGACTTCAGAGCAGGAAGATCCCCCAGACCTTTCTGGGGACGGTGGAAACGGATGCATTCTGTGCCACCAGCCGTACAGGGCTCCAAGTGACATGTGGAATTTATTTTATTTCTCACTAACGGACGTGCGCACCACCACAGGTGACTGCTGGCGACAGTGCGAGACGGTTGGGGACACCGTGAGCACTCCTGGCTGTGGGACGGACCTGGGGATGTGGAGAAGCACCCCTCACATCTGCTCATGAGATGCCAGGAGCAACCCTCCCTCTTCAGCAGGGACACCCAAAACATCTCCCGACACAGCTCGATGTGCCCTGGGGACAAACTGGCCCTCCCCCAGATTGAGGGCCACTGCTCTAGAGAAGAGGAAAATTCTCCACTTTGGCCAGTTCTCAGCTCTTCACAGGCCCTCAGAGAGGAGGGAGAAAGGAAACAGCCCATGCTCTGGACTTGTCCACATGTCCCCGGCCTGACATCCGCTGACGTCTCAGTGAGCACGGCGGACAACCCCACGCCTGAAATTCTCACCGCAGCTCCGTGCACCGTGACAAACACTTCCTCTGCTGTCACGACAGGTGTACAGCAGGTGGGCTCTTCACGTAAGATACAGGAAAAATCAATGTGGAGGGGCGCCTCCGGGGTATAGTCAGTTAAGTGGCCGACTCTGAGGCTGTGGCTCAGGTCACTATGTCAGGGTCCTGGGATCAAGCCCCACATCGGGCTCCATAATCAGCACAGACTCTGCTCTGGCCTCTCTCTCCCTGCCTCTCTCTTTGCCCCTCCCTACCCTGTGCCTGCTCTCTCCAAATAAAGAAAATCTTAAAAGAAAAAGGAAAAACAGCGTGGAAACACTGGACATTATGAAATACACCAATTTCTCCTGAAGGTCTCCTGCTTAGTTTAAACCGGATTCTGATTACAAACAGGTGCTTAGGGAAAACAAAGGCCTGACGCGCAGCTGCCCGTGCGAAAGGCACACATCCACACCCACCTTGGGTGAAAGGGGCAGGGGACGGTCTCCCACCTCCGCCACATACCCCTCGCTCCTGCGGAACAGGACAGTCCCCCCACCAAGTTCAAGATTCAACTGACCACTGCAGCTGTGCATTCTCCCCATGGCGTCAGTCCCCAGGAGCAACTGAAAATCCCACATGAGGAGCCAAAGCAGGGCCCCCGGCATCAGCACCCAGGGGAGATGCGCCGGCAGCCTCCAGCGGGAGCCCAGGAAAGGGAAGAGCACAGGCCCACCGTCCCAGAACAGTACCTTGCGCAATTCTCGTCCTGGATCAGCAGGGGCGGTTTGTCGGTCAGCTTCTGGGGCGCGAACTGAGGAGAAGGGGAGCGAGAAGTCTCCATGGCGGACGTTGGCAGGGGCCGGAACCTGGAAGGGAGCGGGGCCTCACGCTTCGGACAGGCTGCGTGCTCGTCTACATGCCGCCCGCCGTGCTCGCTGGCCGCCCTCACACCGTCTTCCGGCTGCACACTGCTCAGCTTCTCCACCAAGGGACACGGGCTGTGGGACAGGGACAGACGGTCCACACACGCCTCCAGGGCCTCCGGGGATGGCGGGGCAAGGGGCCGGCTGGGGGCACCTAGGTGAGCGGCCCCAGGCAGGCCACCGGCCAGGCCCTTGAGTTGCCTGGGTTCACGTTTGGGTGGTGGCGGCCTCTGTGGGGCTGGCTTCTTGGGGAGCGCTGCGGTGTTCACGGGCCTTGGGTCCTGCCCCCAAGTGTGCAGGGCGGAAGGGGTGTCCGGCACGTGTGGTCCTGGGCCGAGTGTTTCTTCTGGGTATCTGTAATCTCGAGGTAGGGTCCCCGCTCGGCAGCGGGCCTCCTGGGACGGCTCCGGAGGGTCCTGCTGTGCTGCCGAACCAACCTCTGGACACTGGGCATCTGCTTGTCTAGAGGGAGAAAGTATAAAAGTGAGCAAATGATTATAAGTAACATCTTCTCTCCAAATGAGACTAAAACCCAGATCTGCATAATCTTAAACTGTCTGAAGGAGTTAAATCCGTGTACGTTTTCCCGTACATGTGCACACACAAGTTGCATTCTGGGGCAAAAAAATTATTCAAACGTTTTAAAAAACTACGTTGATGAAAATTCTCCTACAGCTATACTCAGAAATCCTTATTTTGTGTCACAACAGTATTTTTATGTGGCTTACTTTGGGAAACTGCCACATACAAAGGGCTAGAACTTTCAAACATGAGCCACAAATCCATTTATTAATAATAACCTTTAAAAAAAACCTTTTAAAATCAGTCATGTGTTACTAAAAACGAGAAAAACACAGACTTTTGGGCACTGCAAGCAGCTCACTGATGTTTCCATCCTGTGATCTGTTTCCAGTTCTATCTTCACTTTCTGGGCACGTATATGTGTGTTTAGTATGTGCACCCCCCCCACAGAAAGACGCCCCCCAACACTCCCACCGCAGGCTTCCCTGGCACGCATCTGTGCTGTAGCCAACTCTCATGGGCTAACAACGACCAAGCCCGAAACAAAGCAGGGGCGCATCTTTGCCAACACATGGTTTCTTTTGACTGGAGTCACAAAGTGAGCCTCTGATGGGATCTCCAGTTTAGGGAAGAGCAGTTTTGCACTGAGGAGACAACTGTGCTGTTAAAGGAAACACTAAGAAGAGCAGCAATGGGAGAACCAGGAGACAGAGCACCAGCGCCCAGGCGAGACGGAACCTCCTAGGTAACAGTCAGATAAGGCTTTCCCCTGACACGCTGGGCAGGCACCTCATTCCAGTGCCCGCCTTGGGACCCAGGAGTGAGCTGGCCCCCTGGGACAGGATGCCTGGCCTGAGTGTTACAGACGTCCCAACCATCCCCACCCACGGCTGCCGTCCTGCAAGTCTAGTGTCCTGCGCACATCCCTCTGACCATGTCCTCGGGAGAAGTAGAAACCCACACCATGCCCAATTCCCTCCTGCTTCCCATGGTCCACCAGCGGGGCCAGCCCCCCAACCCTGCGCTGCGGGGGACACAGCCAGACCCTGCCCCACCTAGAAGCTAGAGGCTCTCCGTATCTGGAAGAGGGCACAGGAACTGAAGTCCCAGCAGGGCCCAGAGAGAGACAGGGCAGCACTGATGTCTGTGGGCAAGAAGCGAACATAACGCCTCAGTTTAGAAGACACACGGTGACAAAACAGCCAAGCACAAGAGTTTAAAATATTAACCCAGTTCCCGAAGTTAGCTATTTCAGAAAAAAAACAAAAACAAAAACCAAAAAACAAACAAACAAAAAAACACGATCAGGTATACACTAAAAGAAGCTAGAAGTTTTCAAAATAACTTGAACACAGCAACGGATGTTTGCAGAACAGAGTTGAGCAGCTGTCTGGCTGCCGAATCACACTTTAAACCCCGTGGAACTGAGAATGCAATGTGAGACGTGCAACTCATGGCTTAGGTGTGTGCGAGGGGGTCTGACCTGGGGGCGCAATGCCTAGGTCTCCCTGCCATCCAGCCACTGTGCCTCTGAAGACCATAAAACGTTTAATTCACGACAATTCACAAGTGCCTCCCCAATATTTCGTTTCAAAGAGCTGAGCCACATTTGCATCTTTTCTCCTCTCCTACTAACATGCTTGAAATACAGCATCCGCAGACCTGCAGGAAAGCAGCTGGTGCTCACAGACACACACAATTTAGCTACAATGTATTGCTTAAATCTAAGTGCTTTCCAGATTCTAGGTGCATGTGGATTCACATTTAAAATATAAATTAACATTTAACAAGTGCATGTGGATTCACATTTAACATGTTATCAATATATGTTATCTGTAGTGTGGGTTCTCTATAGAGGTCTTCGCAGAAACACAAGAGAACTCGCAGATGTGGAAATAAGGACTCAGAGTGAAAGATCGGCTGCACAGAGCGTGCCCAAGGGCTGTGTCCCGGCTTCTGTCAGGCACGAGGTCCCACGGGCTCCCTTCTGTCTCCCTTGTGGGGCATCCTTTGCTGGGCTCTCACTTCAAGTATAAAGTCAATGGTGATAGTAAGAGCCACAGATAAAGAAAATAAGGATGTCTGAAGGATCCGTCAGCAAAAGCATCAAAGACTTTTGCTCCCGGATATTCCCAGAGCAGTGCATCAAGCCATCCAAAGGCACACTGAAAAGGCAGCTGCATTTTAGCGTCCCAGGAATTCACGTGCAGTGTCGGTAGCTCTCTGTCATACAGAACATGCTAATGACACGTTACGAAGGGGAACACTGCTCCCGTGGGTCCAGGACGGGGGAGGCCCAGCGGGCTCCACGCACCGCAGACTCCCCAAGCCCTGCCGCCCGCTCCGGGGCTGGACCCTGCCCGCGCCATCCTTTCTCTTGGGAGAGAAACGCCCGAGGAAAGGCCATGGTGAACGCTGCTCAGTGGCCCACACCCCCAGTGACAGGGCAGAAAGGACCAAAGGGCCAAAAAGAAAAAGATAG
Organism: Mustela nivalis; assembly: GCF_964662115.1. Taxonomy (NCBI): domain Eukaryota; kingdom Metazoa; phylum Chordata; class Mammalia; order Carnivora; family Mustelidae; genus Mustela; species Mustela nivalis. The sequence goes on from NC_139041.1 coordinate 30,674,304, forward strand.
TGGATATACGCATCCAGACACACATACACAGCAAATGCTCTGGAAATCCCCCCCCACCCCCCACTGCTCTCACATTGGCAGTTTTGATCTGGGTATGGAGAGGGCCAGGCCCACGTCTAAATGCCGTTTCTGTATTGGAGAGGAAGCCGCTTTACTTCCAGACTCCACCTGCTCATGACGAGTCCTGTGGCAGCCCTGGATTTGTCCGTCTGGGTCCCAGTTTTCTGCTCCCCATCACACAGGCCCTTGGCTCCTGGTCGCCCCCAGCACGGGACAGGTCTCACTCTCCAGTGACTGCTGTTCAGTCTCTGCTCTCACTGGGCTTGTGCTCTCACTCCTTCTCTCTCCCTCAAATAAATAAATGAATAAAATGTTAAAACAAAACAAAACACAGCTTGTCTGCCCTGTATCTGTGCAGAACATAACCAGCCAGGCTGTCTGAAGAACAACAACGCCACCAGGGAAGCAGACAAACCAAGGCTGCGCACGCACGGGACGCTCACCGCACAAGTCCAAGTCTCCTGAAGGAATCCCCGGCGTCCTGCTCATCTTCCCGCCCCCCATGGAAATCCCAACAGACACGTATCACCTCGAGGAAGCACAGGCAGAAAGGTCTTCTGTCCACACAGCACCCCACAAAGGCCAAACGATGTGGGGAAAGATGACGGGCAAGGCGTGGGAACGCTGGGAGCGCCAGAGAGGTCATCAACCAATCAACTGACTGATTCACTAAGGACCACACAGAAATGCTCTAGAAACGTCTCACACTGCATGAACACCCAGCAATGGTGGCACCATCCGCTCTTTCCTGAAAGAGGCCAGATGAGCACAGAACTTCAGCCATGGTGAACCCCTGTAGGTCAGAGGCTGTCTGGTTGTCCTATCCCAGTTTCCAAGCATGCAAACAGGATCTGCCAGTCGAGCAGACAGATATGCCTGTGACGATGGGGACAGCAGTTTCCCTACGTCCTGTTCCAACTCTGTCTTGGAGAATCATGTTGCGGGATGACAGGAGCCCTGAAATCATTTTCGATTCAGTCCTTTCTTTATTGTAACGTCTCCACTAAAGTTTTTCTCTCTGCACCAATCCCAAATAGGCTCTCTCTTTGTGATTCTAACATCATATGGGGAAAGCAATCACTTTAGAATGAAGATGGATATGTCCTCTGTAGTTGAGTGGAGAATGGATTCATAGAGAGATTCCACTCACAGATGATCCAAAACTGAGTGTACAAGCACAGACTTCAGGTAGGGCTGGTGTCCAATCACAGAAAACACGTATATTTAGAGATTATAATCTGCGAAGGCCCAGCAAGTATCCAGCTCTGTTTTCAGAACACCTGTTTTGAATCTATTCCAGGCCTCTTTTTTTTTTTCCTGGCTAGAGACCCTCATTCCTGGTTCCAAGATGTGACACTTGGGAAAAATCATGCAAATTCCTTCTGTCAATCAAAGCTCCAGGCCAGTTAGAATCAAAAGCTCAGACAGATGGAAATGAAAATGACATTTGCATGTGATTTGTTAGCTGTGTTTTTTCCTAGCATTCTGTTTTTGGCTGTCCTAAAAATATGTTTTGCGCAAAGTTCAAAGTGTGGGCAAGCCTGATACCAAATGCGATATTTTCTTTTTAAGAAGTGGCCGAATTGATGAAATCAGGATTGCAGGGGCGAGTGGGGCTTGTCAAATGACGTCACTCAGCGGCCGGCCACAGACTGCACTCAGCCTGCGCTGCGAGTTTGACCCGGTGACTCAGCAGGACGCCACTAGTCTTCTGTGTCCTCGGGAAATGCCACCAGTCCCCCCATGGCCTAGTAGAGACCGGTCATCTCTTCTGATGGAGGTTCGGGTGCTCTGGTTAGGCCGCACCCAGGACTCCCCTCTCAGCATGTGTCAACCAATGTCTGACCAGAACGTAACGGAAGCAGGATACGAAATGCAAACTATGAGAGACACAGGGTAAAGAAAAGTCCCCTCTGACTTCTGATGCCCTGAATAGCTCTTTCCACAGGGCATGGGACGCTATTACCGATTTGAAGCCCATCTAAAGAAGATGGGGACAAGGTCATCAATGGTCCAGGCTTCTTGATCCTCCCAGGCGCGATGCTACTCTATCCATATTTATTTCTCAGGTTTGTAAAAAGGAGCGTGATGCTGCAGGTACACGCAGCCTCCTGAGACTCTGCCCTTACCCCAACCCCTCACCTCCTTCTCACCCAGAACAAACCCTGCCCTCATGGACGAGAGCAGGGCAGTGTTTTCGTCTGATATTTTGGTTTTAAAGCTTTTTTAAGGAAGACCATTTCCACCAGATACTGGAGGGCACATCCAGTCTGCCCCCAGTATCCACCCTCTAGGGTCAACCACTTTGCACTCCTGGTTCATTTTATTTCCTGAACCCAACCCTCCAATTCTCCAGAGCATTCTAAAGGAGTGTAGGGGGTGACTTCAGACATACAAATCTAAGCTCTTCTCAACCCTCCCCCCCCCACCAGAAGCCAGGCCTGGCAGAGGTAGGGGCTGATGAGGACACACATGCCTGCAAATCTGTATCTGAGCGAAAGCCTTCCAGCAATGTGGATTTTCTGCCAGCGTGGAGAATCTCGGCTCTATGGGACTCTCCCTTCCCCAATTCTGTATCTCCCATTTTTCTCCCCTCCCTTTTTAAAAAAAGATTTTACTTATTTATTTGACAGAGAGAGTGAGAGAGAGAGGGAACATAAGCAGGGGGACTGGGAGAGGGAGAAGCAGGCCTCCTGAAAAACAGGGAGCCAGATGTGGGCCCCGATCCTAAGACCCTGGGATCATGACCTGAGCTGAAGGCAGATGCCTAATGACTGAGTCACCCAGGCACCTCCATATCTCCCATTTTTCTAACCACTTGATATGAATATTAACAATTATTTCTGAGCCCAGTCCTCGGCTTGGCATGTCGCTCTAAAACTAGATTATCGTCATCTGAAAAAACAGCAACGTTAAGTGCCCCTGGCTACCAGCCGCGGAGGAACCAATCCTTGATCCTTAATCCTCCACCCAGAAAGAGTTCTCAAACCCTGAGCCCAGGGGATTTGGCTCTTGGGCTGTAATTCACCAAACCCTGGTCTAGAGGGCAAGGCAGATATTAATTCCTTAAAAACTCAAGCTCATTTTGAAAAGTACTATGAAGAACATATGAGGAGAATGGAATACCAAAGCGGAGAAGAGCTCTTTACACCAAGAACAGGGTCTGTTGAGTTCTTTTAAAGCTATGATTTTATAACTTTTATGGGCATTTTTTAGCTACTGATGGGAGCAACAGTCTTGTGACCAACGGCATGTGAACCAGAGTGGAGTGTGTCACAAACTGTCACTTGAAATCATTAGAAGCAGTTAGAAGGAAAAATCGGATCAGATCAATATTTTATGATGGCAGACATTCCATTCATCTCAATAGTAGTTTTGGGAACATCTCCGGTGCTTAAGTTTTTATGAGGTATGATCTGTTGTTAGTAAGGAACTTAAATGCTACTACAAGCATTGCAGCACAGGTAACAAGCAATAAATGAATTGGAGTTCACCTTAATTCTTGCTCCAGATCTACATGCTTTTCCTCTGACCCACTAAAAATTTTAAAACCACATGTTTGAATTCCTAGAATCTCGCTATGGATTTGGGAGTTCTTCACATTATAAAATATTTTCACCTCTTTTCTTCCCTCCACACACCATAATTTTATTAAGGTATTGTTTATATACCATAAAATTCAAGCCATCAGAGGTCTGGGTAAATGTACAGAGCTGTGTGTTCACCATCACAGTCGAGTCTAAATAGAATTGCACTGTCCCAGAAAGTTCCTGCTTGCTCTCAGGCAGTCATCATGGCCTGGCTTGAAACCACTGTGAGTTGCTCAGTGTTCTTATCTGGCAGGAGAGCCTACTTCAGGCAAATGTAGATTTGTCTTAGAACTACAAACCAACCCCCCACTAAAATGACAGGGAAACGCCCCATTTCAATAAATTTGAGGGGGAACCTAACCACAACTTTCACAAATTACATTTTCTGAAAGCAAAGGCATCCTACAGTAACTTTTCCAGATTGTGAAATAAAGTATTCCATGTGACAGATCCCCCATGATGGACATTTCCAACCTTCTTTCCTCCATTTACCACACTTTATCAACATACACACATTTTTTGTCATAATTAGCATGGAAACTAGAGAGCTTGGTCCTCTCCCCCCGACACTTCCAGTGTCTCCTCTCACCATCACCAAATCAAGGCCAGACTGTAGTCTTGATCTTCTAGGCTCCCCCTATCATCCTTCCCAAGCCACTTACGAGTCCTCAGGGACTCCTGCAACATACATTTTGGACAGGAGCCGTTCCCTGCCATCGATGCCTCATGGTTTCCAGATCTCCGCTTTGAACCACACTCTTCAGGAGATGCCCTAGAGACACCATTCCTGTTTTCTTTAAGATCCAAATGAAGTGCAACCTTTTCCATGGAGCGTTTCCCAGACCTGTTGACAAACATAACCCCTTCTCCGCTGAACCCCCATAAGGACTTAATGTGTTTGTCCCCACACTGTTCTTATTTCATCTATGTTATTTTCATTTACTATCGATCTTCCTGGGTACATTGCCAGCACCCACCTCTGTCCCTGGCACAAAGCAGCCTTCAGCAAAGACTCAGGGAGGTAACAGGGAGAAAGGGAGCGGGGAGAGGAAGACAAGACTGGCAGGCTGATTTTCTTGCGCCTTCTGACTACTCTAGATCACAGCATTTACATTTATTTCTGGGTCCCTCTGAAATCCATGTGTTACATGCTAACACCCACCCCCAACAGGAAGGTGTGAGGTGGCAGGCGGGGCCTTTGGGAGGTCATGATGTCAGGGCGATAGAGTCCTCAGCCATGGGACAGCGTGCTTCTACAGGAGACACGAGAACGCCTGCTGCCTTGCTCTCCGCTCTCCCCCACCTAAGGACAGAGCGGACGGAGCGAGAACACAACCCTCTACAAGCCAGGAGGCGGGTCTCAGCAGGCAGCAAATCAGCTGCGCTCCCTCCCGTCTTGGACTTCCAGCCTCTGGAGCCGTGAGCAATCACGGTCAGCTCACGGTAGTCTGTTACGGATTATTCTCCCCAAGAAGAGAGAAGAGCTTTCGAGGGAGACTCTCTCTGAGCCTGATTCAATTTTATTATAGGCTCTCTGGTGCCTGACCACAGAAATACAGACCAATTACCAGAAACACATTTGTCCTCTGAAGACTGTGCTGCTTCCTGTCTCGTGGCAATGAAAACATAGGCGCAATCGCCCCCACGCATGCGCACGCACAGGCACGCACACCCACGCATGCGCACGCCAGCGTGCGGGAGCGGTGAAACCTGGGACAGCATCTCCCGCTGCTCCCTGGTCTGAAAGGAGAGGAGGACTGCGTGCGTTGGCTCTTCTCTGTAGCGGGCTCCTGCCTTCTTCCAATTTCACGTCACACCGCCATGAATGTCGCAGAAATAAGCGGCTCACGGTTTCAGTTATGCTTACTTGCCCGTGAAAGGCCACTGGAAGTCACTCGATTTTTCAACAAAGTGGGGACCGTAATAAAAAATATGAACTCGCGACTGAGTGGCCTTTCGCTCTTCCCACTTTGTTTATGTCTATAGTTATATGGCTTCTAATGACTTTATTTTGACATACACCACGCCAAAACATTTGACCACTCAGGGTGTAAGTATCAAAGGAAAACACACAACTGGAGCATACGAAAATGAACATAAACGCATCACAACGAGAGGAAACAGAAGGGAGAAACACACAAGCCTGGACAAATGCTCAAATGAGCAAATGCTAGAATACCCGGAGGTCTGGTGGTTGTGCCTCCGCGGACCTGGAGCACTGAGAAGCCAAGCACGTTTTCCATTCTTCAGCAGAGATGACCCTATTACTAACCTCCATTTGCAGAAAGCAAGCATGACAGACACAACTCAGCATTTCCAGCACAGTGAGGCCCCACGAGCCCAAGTCTCTTGTTTCCTAACCTGAGCTAGGTTGGAGACTTCATCTCTGACTCCTGCTTTCTGTCTGCAACACCACGTTAGACGTTCTCCTAAAACACTGGGGTTCTTCTCTGCCTGAGCAGTTTTATCTTTTTTGCAAACCTGCCGGAGAATATTGCAGGTGGCGGTCTACAGCTCATAGGAAATTCATGCCCACAGAGCCCCAAATGGTTGTGCTTTCTACAGCAGGAATGCAAATGCCAGCACACAATCGCCAGGAGCCAGCAGAATGGGAATGGACTGCACACAGCCACCAGCTAGGGGCAATGACATGATCAACACTAGTACATGAAAAAGGAAAAAACCTACTATAACCAACTGTAAATGTTTGAAAAGCACACAGCAGATCTATCTACAACCTAAATAACAATAATCAAGAAGGAAAGTCCCCATGCCCTACAGGAAAAAGAACGAAAATGAACACAAGATGTGAGCAGTAATGAACAAGAGAAAAAAAAATACAAATGGCTAGGCAACACACAAAGTTTAACTTTGCTAGTTCCTGAGAAAATGCAAGTTAAAAATGAAATAACTAGGAGGTGCCCAGGTGGCTCTTGATCTCAGCTCATGTCTTGATCTCAGGGGCATGGAGCCCACTGGAAGGCAAGAAGGACAGATGGACAAATGAACATTTTTGCCTATTGAGTCACAGGATTTTTTAAACATCCACTATGGACACGGTTGTGGGAAGGGCGGGACTGTCCTAGGCTGTTGGGTGACTGGGCATAAATAGTACACATGTCATGGAAGGCTTCTTGGGCATATTTCCCAAAAGCCTGCCTTGCGATTCCAGATCTAGAATTTTATTCCGAGGAAATTAGCTTGCCGGACCATGAATATTTTACAAGATGTTTGCTATAGTATTACTTGTAACTGTTTAAGACTAGAGACAACCCTAAGAGTTCACCGGACCTCTACTGGCCACTCGTATCTCAGAATGCCATGCATCATATATAGAACTTCCTTCTATTTTTTACTAAGATTGTTTTAATTAGCATAGCAGATTTTAAAATATATCCTTAAAAAAAAAGACAAACAACAAAAAAACCTCCCACCAAACTGTAGGGGTGCCTGGGTGGCTCAGTCGGTTGAGTGTCTGCCTTCGGGTCAGGTATGATCCCAGGGTCCCGGGATCTAGTCCTGCATCAGGCTCTTTGCTCTGCGGGGAGCCTGCTTCTCCCTCTCCTTCTGCCTGCCACTCCCTCTGCTTGTGCACTCTCTCTCTCTCAAATAAATAAATAAAATATTTTAATATATATTTACAACCTAGGGAGCCATAATCTTCAAATTAGTAAAAATTCTTTTTTTTTTAAAAGATTTTATTTATTTATTTGAAAGAGGGAGAAAGAGCACAAGTAGGCAGAGAGGCAGGCAGAGGGAGAGGGGGAAGCAGGTTCCCTGCTGAGCAGGGAGCCCAATGAGGAACTCGATCCCAGGACCCTGGGATTATGACCTGAGCTGAAGGCAGTCGCTTAACAAACAGCCACCCAGGCGTCCCAAACTAGTAAAAATTCTCTCAAAAACATACGTCAAGCTCATGAAATTAAGGAGCCATTCTGAATGTGGGGTAATTATTTGGTAAAAGATGGAAATAGGGGGCGCCTGGGTGGCTCAGTGGGTTAAAGCCTCTGCCTTCGGCTCAGGTCATGATCCCAGGGTCCTGGGATCGAGACACCCGCATTGGGCTCTCTGCTCTGTGGGGAGCCTGCTTCCTCCTCTCTCTCTCTGCCTAGTTGTGATCTCTGTCTCTCAAATAAATAAATAAAAATCTTTTAAAAAAAAAAGATGAAAATAGAATTATAATAGTATATTCTTCCCATAATTGAAAAGAAAATCATTTGCTTTGTCTTCCTCCTACAACAACTAAATGTGATCCGAAATTCTACAATCTCACACGCGAGGAGAGCGTCTACTTACTGCTACTTGCCTGAACCAAATTTGGAAATGGGTGATTTACCCAATAGGCTTTTGATATACTTATTGTACGTAAATGTTGACCTTCTAGACTGTATACCTCTATGAAGTGTCTCATATGTGAGTGCATGTGTGTTGCACATATATACACACACATGCATGTGTATATCCGTGTTAAACACCTTCCTAGAATTTCTAATTACTCCACCTTTTGTTGCCTTTGAGCACGTTTCAGGGCCCACTGCCTAGACTCCGTAACAGTCATTCAGTAACACACGGTATGCATGTGACCCCGCAGAGCACCTCGCTTGTCAGCCGCTGACTTTGTGGGGTGCTGGCGCCCAGCCCCGAGGCAGGTCTAGCTGTCCGGGGCGCTGCCACGGTGTCTGCAAGCCGGCCGGCGCGAAGTGCAGGCTGCTGATGGGCGCGCCCGTTCCCTCTAAGTGGATCACAGAGCTACTCCACACGTGTGTGTCTCCTCTCCACGTCTACGTCTTCTTTCATGTGAGTGTTGGCGGCACGGGAGTCAGACAATGTGACCTATGGGCCTGGAGGGTGACCTTAGGGGGAATTCAAGTCCCCGGCTTCTCTCCTTGAGAATGAAACGCTGTTACGGCTTAACGTGACCTTAGAAATCAGTGACTCCAAATGCCTGCTGTTATGGACAAAGGAATGGAGGATCAGAAAGCCCGGGTGACCTGCAAATTTACACCCACATGGGGTTGGGACACGCATCCCCCGTCTCTGTCTGATGAGGGGTTCTTGGTACTACACACCCCCTTGGGAGACCACCTTGGGATTCCTTCTCACTGCACCTTCAGCACTCTGGACGGGGGCCGCGAACGTTCGCAAGAGGCGGGGTTTGGCAACGTGTACCATGATCTCTGCTCAGCCCGTATTCACCGGTAGGACCTTTCCAACATCAGAGGTGGGGGGTATCGATTAGCGGGAACCTACCAGGTGAAAAACCAGCCAAAGTGCATATATGGGCTCTCCACGAACTGGCTCTGTGAACCCAGTCACTTAAGGCCCACTTTGTTTACGTAGAATGAACACCACATGCGATGTGGTAAGACCCACGATATATGTGGGGGAGGGGCGCTCTGTGAACTTTAAAAATTAAAAGAAGGGATTCTGCAATTTTTTTTTTTTTTAAGGCGAAAAACTCAGTAACTCTTAAGATCTTTTCAGACATCCAGCTATGTGTGTAAGCCTCCCAGAAAGGACCTGACCATCTAGGAAAAGCCAGCTAGAAAGCACTAGTGGCCACTAACCAGCAAAATACAGATGGGCCCAGTGGACACAAAACAGCGGCCTTGTTTCTGCTACTTCACCACCTTAATCTTCTGAAATTTTAAGACACAGACGAGGCAAAGAATTGCAAGCATTAAAAGTGAAACAAATGCATTCTAAAGGCCACATGAAATATTAGCTGCCAATACACCTCTGAAATCCAAAGGTGCACTCTGGGGAAGGAGCCAGTTCCAGCAGAACAAGGAGCAGCAAACACGCGCTTCCCAGGGTCACGTCTCTCTGGCTGGGCAGGAGACGCCGAACCCAACCCAGACGGATCATACCAACATATGTGGTTATTTTGGGTACTACTCTAAAAAAATTACTTCTGAGTCTATTCTGTTCATGCATCTATGAGAATACCCTGCACATTTTTTATTTAAGGGGTGTGAGTGTGTGTGCACACATGAAAGAAAAAGACAGAGAATGTTTTTCCACCACGCATGACAAAAAGCCAATGTAGAGATGTACCTCTCCCTACCATCTGTGGAATACTTTTCTGCAATGTAATCATAAACAATATTCAGACAATAGCCCCTCAAAGATTCTGCTTTGCAAGGAAAAAAGGCCAGCCGGCCAGCCAATCCGTACCAAATTTTCCAATATTTTATGTGACATGTTTCATTCATTCATTCTGTAAGTCTTCAATGTGTAAGGGTCTCTAATTATTTAATTATAAATGCTGTCAGGCAGATTTCTGAAAAGCTTTCTTCCAACTCCTTTTCCTTTTTCCTTCTCACCAGCATGACCGCGAACACATGCATTTTTTTTTTAAACACATGCATTTTAAAATAACTGCTACCCTGAGTCTGTAAATGCAGACCCATCAGCAGATGCGTGTGTGTGCGTGTGTATGCACACACAGACAGATACACACACACACACATGCAGCAATTTCTCAGAAAATGGCATCCTCCCTCCACACACAAAAGCCTCCATCAGTAAAGGCAAAGCATTTCCATCAATCAGAAATATGGCCACAGATGTTTCTTTTATGATACAAAAGGTCAAAAAAAAAAAAAAGATTCATAGCACATGTCTGCTGAAACCTGTAAAGAGACGACATGCCTCTCAGCTGTCACTATCACATGAGAGAGCAAAATCTAAGAACTGGAAAACACCCAGAACCACACTAATTCCATGTTCTCCAGTGAGATGTTTTCACTGCAATTAGCAATCAGGCTATGTGTGAATTTACCCACAGAGCATTTTTTTCATGACTCAACATGCACACCTGATTTTGCACCCCCCCCCCCCGCCAACTGCCCCTTTTCCATGTGGCTGACTCACCATTTCCTTTCAATATCGGCAGTCAGGGTCTCAGTCATGAAAATGCTAATTTCTTACTGGCATGGAAAAAAAGAAAAGGCCAGACAAGAAACACGATCCTCGTGCAACGCTGGCCTTCCGCAGGGAGGGCAGAGGTCTGCAGCTCTCACGCGGAGCAAGGCTCCCATGCCACGGCTACCGGTCACACCTGTACGACGACTTGCAGCCCGGAACCCCGGACTGAAAGGCACTGCTTTCTAGTTTCAGCGCACTTCTAGCCAACTGCAGAGACCAAAGCTGCAAAATGTGCATATATCTATCTGCACACAAGTGGCACACACGCAACATGCCCGTACACACACGTGCACACATGCAGGCTCGAGCTGGGAACTGGACCCTGATTTGCATTCTTCTTCATTTTCAGGCAGAACAATAAACAAGGGAGATCTCTGCAGATCTCCTCAGATCTTACCCCACTGCACTGCGAGCTGACAACCTGCTTTTAAAGACAGGAGGACAAAAGAAACGCTCTAACTACAAACGCTGGGCTGGCCGACAGTCCCATCCTGGGTGAGCTGCCTTACGAACAAATGCAGGAGGTGCTTACCGGCTCCCCGCTCACTGCCGTCTGGGTGGTGGTGGGCCGTGAACGCCGCGGTCCGCCTCCTCCAGGGACCGGCAGCCGCGCTCTGCCGCAGCCCCTGGGTCTAGCTGCCTCCGGCACAGAGGAGTCTCAAAGCCACGCTCACAGCAGCTGGCCTGTCTGTGCCTGCCGCCTCGTGATGGACAAGTTCACGCAGGCTCCGTCAACTCTAACCTCCGAGACTCAAACAACTCCTCCTGACCTCAGGGTGAACATTCCCAGACCCCCGAAAGACTTGCCCTTTTTAAAACCCCAAAAGCCTTGGGTGTCTTCCTCCTTATACTTTCAAAAGGGGGAAAATAGAGGAAAGCCCACAGAACACATTTCACGCAGCTTTACTATTTAACTATGCTAATCACATAGTATGTGTGATACACAGTTCAATCCAACCATTATAAAATCAGATGGAACAATGAAAGAAAAAAAGTCCCACTGAATAGCCTAATTTATATCTATCTGTATCCTATTTGTCCTCTTGGGTTTATTACACACTCACTGGGAACGTAATCCAGCAAACAACTAACAAAGTATTTCCGGAAGTTTTACTGTGTGCAAAGCATTCAGTGAGGAAGACAAAGAAGTCACAGGCTGACTGTGACTTACCAGCCTGTCACTTCACAATGGTCCGTATTTAAAGTCCCTGCCCTCCACCTCCCTTCCTAAAGCAGCCCAAGACCTCAGTGCCACCCCCAAGCGGAAAGCACCCCCCTACCGCTGTCCCTAACAGCCCCTTCCCATACTGAGAGCCCCGAGCCCTCCCCGTCTTGTGCTTACCCTTCAGAACCGGTTTTCTCTTTTCAACCTTCTTCTGTCAGCCTCTTCTGAATTCATGATTTCCGAGCCTTGCTCATTTAATCAAGTGACACAGGCTACCCTGCAGTATGTCCTAGATTACGGCTCTATTTATAAGAGCGACTTTTCCTTTTTTTCCACACCTGCTTGATCTTAAGCACCGTGCTTGAATGTTATACCCAGTCAGCACTTAGAGCAGTCTGCAAGGAAGGTTGCTATGGTATCTCGTCAGCCGGGGACATGAGGTTATTAACTTAGGTAGCCTGATGCAATCACAGTGAAAAGAAGAACGAGAATTTGAACCTGTGTCTTCAACCCCAAAGCTTACATTCTTCCTACGACTTCTCATCTCCACTGATTACTCCACTAAGGACACAATCCTCCTCCTAAGAAAGGGCACCATCTGCCCCGGGCCATCTCGGTGACCTTAACCCTTAGTGCAGGGTTAAGGTCATCCACATAACACACATCAGGTAAGAATCTGATAGCTGATTAGGTATTTCACCACACTCACTGCTCAAAAGGCATGTTCCTGCTATTTACAGACTGAATAACTCAACATGCATTGTAAGAATATGATTTTAGGGGCACCTGGCAGGCTCAGTCAGTAGAGATGGGACTCTTGATCTCACGATTCTGAGTTCAAGCCCCACGCTGGGTGTAGAAATTATTTAAAAATAAAATCTCGGGGCACCTGGGTGGCTCAGTGGTTTAAGCCTCTGCCTTCGGCTTGGGTCATGATCTCAGGATCCTGGGATCGGCCTACTTATGATCTCTGTTTGTCAAATAAATAAATAAAATCTTAAAAAAAATAAATAAAAATCTCAAAAAATTACAATTTTTATTTATTATGATTTTTAAAAGAATTTATTTATTTATTTGACACAGAGAGAGAGAGAGATCGATCACAAGTAGGCAGAGAGGCAGGTGGAGGCAGAAGCAGGCTCCCTGCTGAGCAGAGAGTCCCATGTGGGGCTCGATCCCCGGACCCTGAGATCATGACCTGAGCCAAAGGCAGAGGTTTAACTCACTGAGCCATGAAGGCACCCTATTATTTTTTAAAGATTTTATTTATTTATTTGACACAGAGAGACAGATCACAAGTAGGCAGAGCAGCAGGCAGAGAGAAGGGGGAAAGCAGGCTCCCCGCTGAGCAGAAAGCCTGATGCGGGGCTCAATCCCAGTACCCTGGGATTAAAATTACAATTTTAAATGAGTACTTCATTTTAGAATGTTTTCAGATTTACAGAAAAATTACAAGAAGGAAGTTCTGATTATAGCCAACACCTGGTCTCCCCGATAGTTAACACCTTACACCTTAGTGTGGTAACATTTGTTACAATTAATGAGCCAATCTGGGGATATTAATATTCACTAAAGTCCACACTTGATTCAGATATTTTTTTTACTTAATGTCCTTCTTCTGTTCCAGGACCCTGTCAAGGGAACATTACATTTAGTTGTCACATCTCCTTGGCTTCCCCTAAGGAACAGCTTCCCAGAATTTCCTTGTTCTTGATGCCCTTGACAATGCTGAGGAGCACTGTCGGGCACTGCAGAATGTCTCTCGACTGGGATTAGTCTGATGTTTTGGTCAGGATTATAGATTTGGTCAGATTATAGATTTATAACCATATATCTGTATGATTACAGATTTTGGGGAAATCACAAAGGTAAAAAGTGCCATTCTCATAGGATCTCAAAGGTCAGGCTGTCAATGCAGCTACTCTCCATGCATCACCTGGCAGGGGTTAGCCTCGGTCAGTCTCTCCATCATCAGCTCCTTCTCTCCCTCCTCCTTGCCACTCTGCCCTCTTTGGAAGGAGGTTACCCATACACCTCCATGAAGGCAGAGGATCTACACAGATTATCTGGAATTTTTTTGTCTCTTTTCTCTCCACTTATTTATTCGATCATACATGTAGATCAGTATGGACTCAGGAATATTTAATTTATACACAGGCTTACAATCTAACACTACTTATTTTTTTGTTGCACCTGTTTCAACTCCGGTCACAGGAAGCTCTGAGTCCCTTTGACATATCCTTATTGTTGGGCTCGTTTGGTTTAGTTCTCCCTTACTTTGTGGCATTACAAGATGTTCCAGGCTCATTCTGTATATCCTCCACCCAGGCCTACACCCAGCCATCCGCTGCACGCAGTACTGGGTACTTTGATTACAGAAGGTACTGGGAAACAACACCTCGGGCTGCCTGTGCTTGAGGACTTTTAAAGAATGCCCTCAGTGTATTATTTCCAAAGAGAAAGCACTTTTACAACACTCAGATTAGTAATTTGGGTTTTCATACACCCATGTTTACTACAGTAGGCATAATTATCAGGGGATCTAAGACACTCATTTACATTGCTTGTGCTATTTTAATGCTTTGGAGACTTTACATTAGAAATACTTGTCATAGGGGTGCCTCAGTGGCTTAGTGGGTTAAAGCCTCTGCCTTCGGCTCAGGTCATGGTCCTGGGGTCCTGGCATTGAGCCCCACATCGGGCTCCCTGCTTGGCAGGGAACCTGCTTCCCCCTTTCTTCCTGCCTGCCTACTTGTGATCTCGTTCTCTGCCTGCCTCTCTGCCTACTTGTGATCCCTCTCTCTCTGTCAAATAAATAAATAATATCTTTAAAAATTAATAAAAATTAAAAAAAGAACAGCTTTATAAAAAAAATAAGTAAGCTTTTTAAAAAAAGCTATGTTTAGGGGCGCCTGGGTGGCTCAGTGGGTTAAAGCTTCTGCCTTCGGCTCAGGTCATGGTCCTGCTGTCCTGGGATCCAGCCCCGTATGGGGGGGGTGTGTGTCTCTGCTCAGCAGGGAGCCTGCTTCCACTTGCCTCTCTGCCTACTTGTGATCTCTGTCAAATAAAAAAAATAAGTATTAAAAAAACAAAAGAAATACTTGTCAAGTATATTATTTATTTGACAGACAGAGATCACAAGTAGGCAGAGAGGCAGGCAGAGAGAGAGAGAGGAGGAAGCAGGCTCCCTGCGAGCAGAGAGCCTGATGCGGGGCTCGAGCCCAGGACTCTGGGATCACGACCTGAGACACCCAGGCGCCCCATAGAGAGGCTTTTTATGATTCTCTTGCAAAAATAAGATCCATTTCTCTTGTCTTTGTTTTACTTGTCTCCGGGGCGGCAGTCGGACTTCAGGAGTTTACTCTGTCCACCCAACTAGGCGTGGCCGTGGCTCCTTCACAGCGTGGGAGTAGAGAGTTCTGACCACAGCTCCTTTGTGATGTTCCGCCTTGCAGTGGTGGCGTGGGGTAGGGAAGGCACCCTCAGGCTATAAAGTCTGGCATGCCACGTTAGGTGAAGAGATTCGGGAAGGGCTTAAGGTTTGACCAAGACTACCTGAGAGGCTGGGGGACAGAGATCTTCTGGAATGGAAGTGCTAGGGTACTTATCTTGTTCTGTTCCCTTTTTATTTGTGGAATTCTTCAAGCGCACAAATAGTCCATG
The DNA here is from genome assembly GCF_964662115.1 of Mustela nivalis. Classification (NCBI taxonomy): domain Eukaryota; kingdom Metazoa; phylum Chordata; class Mammalia; order Carnivora; family Mustelidae; genus Mustela; species Mustela nivalis. The sequence continues at coordinate 30,689,712 of NC_139041.1, forward strand.
TCAAAGACAGGGATACGTGTTTCTGTCAAATAAATAAAAATCTTTAAGAGATGCTTGGGTGGCTCAGTGAGTTAGAACCTCTGCCTTCGGCTCAGGTCATGGTCCCAGGGTCCTGGGATCGAGCCCTGCATGGGGCTCTCTGCTCGGCAGGGAGCCTGCTTTCTCCTCTCCCTCCACTTGTGATCTCTGTCTGTCAAATAAATAAACAAAATCTTAAAAAAATAAAACAAAAACTGGTACCATTATTATGGTACTGCATACCATAAAATTACCCTATGAAAGTATACAAAATTCAGTAATTTTTAGTATATTCACCAGTTATGCAACCATCAGTACTATCTAATTCCAGAATATTTTCATCACCCCCCCAAAGAAACTCCATACCAAACTCTAGCAGTCATTCCCATTCCCCCCAACCCTTAATTCTTGGCAAATGAAACTACTTTCTGTCTCTATAGATTCTGCCTACATACGGAATCATGCAGTGTATGGCTTTATTTTTTACTGTATTGTGAAATATGTCTAAATACAAAACATTTTATTTTCCTTATTTTCACATCTCTTAGGCTAGGAAATACAAAACACACTTACAATTATATAAGAACAAAACCATAAAGCAAATGTTTAACGTGACAAGTGACGGGGTTTTCCTGGGAACGAGCTGTTTCTCCTGCGGTCCCCAATCTCAGCTACTGCAGTTTCCCAGATGCCACAGAAGGACTAATTTCATCCATCCCTCTTCTTCTAAAGACAGGACACAGAGCTCTGAGAGACTGGCACCTGGCTGTCTCTTCCCTCATCTAGAGACAGAGCTTGGTTTGCGTGAGAGTGTGGACAAATCCTTTCCTCTTAGCCGGGGACAGCGATGTTATTAGCGCTGGCAATGAGACACTGCCGCACGTACCAGGTGTGGTCTTGCAAACCATCAAAATATCCTGTTATAAACTTAAGGGTTAATATGGAAACAAAGACGGAAAATTACACTCACGAGGACAACATGCATATTCCCAAGAATATGCTGCAAATGCTGTTTGAGAAAACTTGAACTAGAGAGAATTCTCAGGCTACCACTGCCGCAATCCATGCCCGCGTCCTCCTTCATCTTCCCTTCCTCTGAATCCTGGTGGAGGTGGTGATGGTTTCTGTACTGGGAGTGGGAGGAAAGAGCGCTACTAGGGATGGGGGTGTGGGCACAGACATAAGACATGCTCCTGGCTCTGTGCTGTCTTCTATGAATTCTTGGGGGACGTGGGGGTTTAACAAAGATTTAGAAATATTTGGATGCAGGGCACCTGGGTGGCTCAGTGGGTTAACTCTGCCTTTGGCTCAGGTCATGATCTCAGGGTCCTGGGATCGAGTCCTACATCAGGCTCTCTGCTCAGCAGAGAACCCGCTTTCCCCTCTCTCTTTACCTGCTGTTCTGCCTACTTGTGATCTCTCTCTCTGTCAAATAAATAAATAAAATCCTTAAAAAAAAAAAAAAGAAATATTTGGATGCACTTTAGATTGCTTAAGGGCAACAGGTGACTTGCAGACCTGTTTTCCTTTTTTAATTCAGATGTGTGGACCGTCAGCAAATTTATGTGTTAAATTGACTTGGGACTAGCTGCAAGAATCTGACAACCACATAATACTTTGAGTCTGGGAAATGAGTTCTGATAGCCAAACATCCATCTCCCATCCAACTGATGGCGACCGTGTTTGAGTAAGGCATATTCTTGCTGCACAGAGAAAACCACTTCAAGTTATCTTTCAAGTTAAAGAAAGTCAAGTCAGTTCAAGAATTCCTGCTCAGTGGGTAGGTGGTTTTCTTTTGGGGTGACAAAATGTTCTGGAACTACATAGTAGTGATGGCTGCCTAACACGAATATACTAAGTGTCACTCAATGATACACATTCAAATAGTAAATTTTAGGTTATGTGAGTCTTACTATTAAATAAATCATTACAATCCCATAAAAAAAGGTAAGTAATTTAGAGTAACCTCACAGACAAAGACGAACCACTGTAGCCCTGTGTACAGGTATCTACAAGCCTGTGGATTTTAAGGGGGAGAAGGTAGAACAGAGAACCAGGTGGCTGTCCGGCTGTCCAGTCCTCACAGGCACCTTGTGAGGGAGCTCAGCATCAGTGGGCCTGACACTCCCTGATGGTCTTCAGCACACACAATGATTTCAGAGTTCTAACATAAAAATAAACACCAACAAAGGAAAAAGAACAAAAGAAAACCTTGTTGCAATTAAGCTGCCTTCCCCTGGCCCCAAAGTAGCTGCCTGCATCTGGTGCCTCCTTTCCAAAGTTTCTAAAAATGCAAGATACTGAAGGTGGCCTTGGAGGTAGGCAAGTGTAGAAGGAATGCACGGACTCAGCCGCCTACTGGGTCATCCCTGATGACCTTGTTTGCCCAAACCTTGCCCCTCTCTGTGAAGCAAGTTTGCAGTCTACCATTATTCTAGAATGTCCACTTTTGCTCAATGCTTAGTCTCATTACCATCCTAGGAGGACACGGCCATGCCCTTTCATAGGCTGTACCTTCTGCAAGGGAGGGAACACAATTTATGGATAAGATGTACATATGTTTAAGATTCATTTATTTATTTGAGGGGCGCCTGGGTGGCTCAGCGGGTTAAAGCCTCTGCCTTCCGCTCAGGTCATGGTCCCAGGGTCCTGGGATGGAGCCCCACATCGGGCTCTCTGCTCAGCAGGGAGCCTGCTTCCTCCTCTCTCTGCCTGCCTCTCTGCTTACTTGTGATCTGTCAGTCAAATAAATAAATAAAATCTTAAAAAAAAATTTATTTATTTATTTGAGAGAGACAGAGCACCAGCAGGACGAGCAGAGACAGAAGGAGAATCTCAAGCAGCTTCCACACTGAGTGTGAGCCCAGGAGGGGGCCTGGATCTCCGGACTCTGAGATCACACCCTGAGAAAAAATCAAGAGTTGGAAGCTTAAGGGACAGTTCCACTTAGGCGTCCTGAGATGTGCATATACTTCAAACATGGGTTGATCACTGAGGTTTTACACATTTGGCTTCACCCACTCATGTTAAGAAAGCCAACTTAATAGTCGGTAGAGCGCCACATTCAGTCCCAGTAGAAGAACAGGAACTAGAGGCGGGATACTTCACAGCCTGGTTCCTGAGCCAAGATGGAAAGCACCTAACTACACTAGCAACCAGAAGAGCGCACAAAAGTCAAAAGGCAACAAAGATTATCTTCAAAGGGCGTAGAGCGGACTTAGCCAATGCCTTTGACGATATGAACAGCAGCAATTTAAGGAGTGTGGAAAGCCGAACGGCTGAGTGAGTGGGTGCTTCCCGGGCCATCTCGGCCCTCAAATACAGCCTAGGAGAGAGCAGCACAGCTGGAAAAATGGAGAGGAGACGGGTCTCGGTGTGTTTGGATGGATTTCTGGAGAAAGGCAGAAACACGGATGAGTCTCTTTACGTGCAAACTCAACCAAGGCCGGCTGACAAGGGCCTGAGCTCTGAAGAGAGCTGTGAAGTGGACAGAGGAGATAAAGGGTAAACGTGCGCAGGGTTAATGCACCAGGACAGCTGCGGAGGGCTCTCCATCTGGGAAGCGGCGGCCGTGGCCTGCTGTCCGGTCCCGGGGCTGACCCGCCAGCTCGGGCGTCCACCACGGGCGCAGGCGCAGCTGCCCACGGGGCTACACGGTCTCCCCGGGGGAGCGCCGGAAGTTACGCGAGCGCCGCAGTTCCGGCGGCCGAGGTTGCCTTCCGCCTGCGGCTCTTGGAGAGGCCGGAACCCGGAACCCGGAAGTTGGGTCTGCGGTCCGTTCGAGTCTCCGTTCCTCCCCCGGGGCCGCCCCCCAGTGCTCGGGCGCAGGGAGTACCGCCTGGCCTCTCCGCCCGCACGCCTCTTCCTGCAGTGCGGGCTCCGGCTCCCTCCAGCCGCCCCAGCCGCAAGCCCTGTAACCCACACACGCCGCTTTCCAAATAACGTGAAGCCGCCAGGCCAGAGCAGCCTGGAAGCCAATGTGTGCTCGGGCTCTAGCCCCGATCCCGCGGTTGGTAAAGCCACGTGGCTCTCCCAGCCTCAGGGAGAACTGCAGTTACACCCCCTCCTCCCTCCCCGGCCCCCACCACCCCTGCCCGGCATTGTCCTCCTCTGCCGGAGGGAGGTCCCAGGCAGGTCGACTGGCACTCGTCGCACCGCGACCACCTCCCGGGCGGGCTCTGCCTCAGGCTGGCTCCGCCCTGCAAAACGTCCCAGCGGGAGTGTCGCCTAGTCTGTGCCTGCACCGGCGCTCGCTCGCTTCGTAATTACCCCGCCGAGCAAGCAGTTCAGAATGGAAAGCTGCAATTGCCCCTTAGCTAATTGAGGGCCAGGAAAAGCAAATGTCTTCCTGAAAGCCGCAAATGAGGGGCAGAGTTTGGCTGGACAGTCTCTCTTACTTTTAAATCTGCTTGTACGAAGCTTGCCTAACTGACAAATCCGTCTTTGCATTCACCTCTGCACACACGGAGGGAAAACATACAGGAAGGTGACCCCCCACGGGTTAGTTTCTTTATGAATTTTATACTGAAGCACCACGTCTTCCCTAACGAGCTCGATTCCATACGGATTCAATTTTACATGTTGTTGCGGTTCGGGATATATTCTCACTCTCCTCCCCCTCGCTCATCTGTCCCAACAAGATACAAGCCTGCAGGTCAGTGCCAGCCCGCTGGCAGCAGCTGCCAAAGGCGGGGGTGGAAATGCCCGCAAGGCAGCTATGAAGATGGAACCTGCCAGCACCCACAGCCACCGCGCTCCACCCCCAGATCTCCCTTCCCCCTTGGTCTACCAGAGCCTCCCTGAACACAGTACTCACTGAACTCTCAAACTCGAGAGCAAGAATTGACCACAGCACAACTTAGCTTTCTTGCAAGCTTTAAAATAGGATGCTGGAAAACAAGGCCACTACCAAATAAATGCACGTTGACATGTTTGTCTTGATTCTGAATTTATGCCAGGACAGAAAGACAAGCCCATTTCCCTGGCTGTTGTGTAAACTAAACTGTTACATAAAAGTTCAGCACATGGAATGTACCAACACGGATCATTATTTGCCAAAACCAAGGACTGAACCAAGGGCTGTTGGGCGGATACCCATCCATCTATTCATCTACCCACCACCACCCACAAATATCTCCATTCATCCGCTTGCCAACTGGTCCATCCACCTTCCAGTCACTGTGCTTACACAAGGTCCTCTCCCCCAGCTGAGCAAGAACACCCAGTTGCCATTTGCTAGGTAGGTATCGCGAGGTAGGCCTGTGGTATTTCAAGAACAGCCTTTAAATAACCATCAGGCCCGGAGGGAGAAATGAACTTGGCTTGTTCAAGGGATGGGAAGGTGGCAATGAGTCCTGAGACTGGATGGGAAAAGGAAAGTATGATAAAGGCTGCCCCGAAGAGGGCCACAAAGGGCCTTGCAGGTCATGGTCAGGCGCTTGCATTTTATTCCACGTCTAACCAGAAGCTGTTGCATTGTTTGAGAATGGGGACAATTATCATTTAATTTCTATTCCAAGACCAGCAAGGAGGTATCAGGCATGGTCCAGCCTGGAGATGATGAAAGCTTGGATGAAGAAGGCTTTAACTTGATCTCAGAGAGGCAAAGCAGAACTCCTCAGAGAGCAATGTGTTGCCCAGGGGGAGGTGAGCCTTGCCCTGTGCAGCAAAGTGACCAGGGAAACTGTGGCTCAGATCGGAGTCCCCGCACAGGGGGTGCCAGAGCAGCAAAGACAGGATGGCCGTCTCTGCTCTGTTCGGAGGCTCTAGCAGCCATCCAGGCAGGAAGACCAGCAGACCGCGTAGGGGTGGCTCTGTGAGAAGCAGGAGAGGTGCACGCATACATCTCCCAGGTGAGTGTCCGAGTCCCCACCTCCTCACACCACGGCCACATATTCAGAAGGTGGACGCTTAACAGGGCAATCACTGAATCACAAGGTGCCTGCAACAGCAAGGCTTGGTTATGTGCCCCCCAAAAGCCCTCCAGAGAGGTTTAGCTGAACTCCCCTCTTCACCAGCCACACTCGAGCATGGCAGCCTCCCTCTTCCTTTTGTTTCAAATGCCCCCACATCAGGTGTGACCTCAGCAGCTCGATGACAGGATGACACTTCCCAAAAGCACCCAGGCAGCTGACACACTGGTTCCAAGGCATAAGGCAGAAAGGAGATTCTCCCCAGGGTTATGGAGTCACTGAATCCCCCCAAAATTTCTAAGATGAAGTCCTAATCCCCAGGACCTCAGAATGTGACTATTTGGAGACAGGGTTATTAACGAGGTAATAAGTAAGGTAAAATGAAGTCATCAGGGTGAATCCTCATCCAGTCTCAATGGTGTCCTTACAAGAGACTGGGCAGAGACACACCAAGGGAAGGCCACACGAGGACACCAGAAGGAGGTGGCGATGTGCCAGTTGTGAAGAGAAGCCCTGGAAGAAACCAAAGCCGCTGACCCTTTGCCCCTTGATCTTAGGCTCTGGCCTCCAGAAGACTGAGAAAATAAATTCCCATTGTCGATGCTGCCTAGTCTGAGGCATTTGGTTAGGACAGCCCGAGCAAGCTGCTCCATCCAGCTTGTGAGGTACCCCAGTCGGGGCAGGGGGAATTGGCAGGAAGCAGACTCCCGCCGGTCATGACTAAGCTCAGAGAGCTGGTGCAAAACCTGGCAGAAAACAGGAGAAGCTGGGGGGTGAGCCCGGGGGTGGGTGGGTAAAGGGGGGTGCTTGCCACAGAAAAAGTTATAAGTAAGCAAACGCAGTGGGATCTGCTCTTCTGGCTTTGGCCTCCTCTCGGATCAGACACTACCTGTCTTGCCCAGTACTCAGGCAGAAGTCACCTCGCCGTCTTTCCGCCAAGATTCGGAAGCACCACATAATTTTTTACAAAAATTCTCATTATGTGTCATGACTTTCACGGTAAGTACTGGTGTCTCGCCTTCCCTCCGACATGGTGAGGTCCTTTGGGAGCAGAACCTTTGTCCTCCGTATCTTCACACAGGACAGAATCTTGAACCTCACAAAAATGTTCTCCATGTGATGTGAATGGACAGGTAACTCTTATCTCCATGCTATTCTGTTGTCTCAGCAGATTACAATGAAAAACATTCACTGGGGCACCTGGGCGGCTCAGTGGGTTAAAGCCTCTGCCTTCAGCTCAGGTCATGATCTCAGGGTCCTGGGTTCGAGCCCTGCATCCTGCATCGGGCTCTCTGCTCAGCAGGGAGCCTGTTTCCCCCTCTCTCTGCTTGCCTCTCTGCCTACTTGTGATCTCTGTCAAATAAATAAATAAATCTTTCAAAAAACAAAAACAAAAACAAAAACCATTCACTATCCTGTACCACTTATCAGATCAGTAATCCTTTTTTTTTTAAAGATTTTATTTTTTTAGTAATCTCTGTGTCCAGCATGGGGCTCAAATTCACAACCTGGAGATTAAGAATTGCACACCGTACTGAGTTGATTAGGTGCCTCAGTAATTCCTATTTTTTTATACACATTTACATTGTTTTAAATTTATGTAAAACATCAGGCGTCTTTAAATGTTTGCATTACAGGCTTTCGGTTGCGGTGGGCAAAGAGACAGTCCTTGACCTGAATTTTCATTTCTTTTATTCCCAGATTTCATGTTTTAGGTACAGGATTTGTTACCAATACGTGAGAAATCAAACATTCTGTGAGAAAAGCGGAAAATGGCTTTCTGTTCTGGAATTTCAAGGAGCCTCACCTCCCTCTGAATGCACACGCAATTCTACAGATCGCCGGCTGTGCAGCGCGAAAGCAGAAGGCTCCGGTCCCAGTTTCTTCGGAGAGCTTGTGCATGCGCTGGGATACAGGAAGCCTGTAGTCCCCCTGCTGCTGCTCGTGAGCCTGTCGCTACTGACAGTGCCGCTGACAGCACGTGCACACGCATGCACACGCACATGCACCGGCATGCACCCACGGGGCTGCTGCCGGCTGCCCGGGAGGCCTCCGTTCACAGCAAGGGCTACGCCCCCGCGGTGGCAGGGCTGTGCCCAGGGCAGGTGCACAGACACACGCGGCATCCACACGAGTGAGAGGGCTCTGAGCCCCCTCGTGACGTGACAGTGGCAGCGCCGGGCAGCGGGCTGGGCGAGACGGGGACAGCTGGGGCTGGGCGCGGACTCACGCAGCAGCTCTGGGAATAAAGTGCTGATTGTGTTTCTCAGAAACGGCTGCATGCGGTAGGTGCATGATTCGCCCGGCGTTCGTTCTTAGCCGGGGAGGCTTGGTCTCAGTCACGCAGACCGTGAACTGCAGGGACCTCCTACACAAAATGCCACTCTTGTCCCGCAGGGCTGCGTAAAGACTGGATACTCTCGCTTACAGCCAACAGCACTCAAGTTTACAGCCCAACGAAACTAAAGCCCATTATAGAAGGCCCTTAAAAGCAAACATCTAAATTGGATATTTCTGCACCAGAACCTTATGAGGTTCTGAATATCACACCCATCACTAGACATTCTTCAAAGCAACGGAAAAATCCACTGACCCAACTGTGTACATTTATTTCCATGCTTCTATCAGCCCTTTTAAAATAAGGGGACCCCACAGGTCCTAGAGCATCTACGCTTTTCCCCTCCCTCCCTCCTCACGCGTGTCAAGGGCGAGATGACAGTCTGTCTGTCCATCCACGTATCCATCCATCCTCACTACAGCTGAACAGCCACACTGGCTGCGTTTTAGAACTACGTACAGCACACGGCCCGGAAGCGCCCTGCTCTCGGGCATCCACCGTTCCGTAAGATGCTCTGACCCTCCGAGGGCCCCACGGAATTGGTTTCTATTTTCAGGCTGAAAAGAAGCCCCGCTGAGAAAACCTGGCTTGTTCCTTCCTGACAACCCGTCCGGGTGACTCCCAACGTGGACCTGTTGCCCGAGCGGCCCAGCACACCCCTGATCCCGCGGTCTGCAGGAAGCGTTCCATTCCCGCACGCGACACCAGAGTTCTCATCGTCTCCAGATAAAGAAGCTCGCTGTCCAGCAAACCCAGCAGCCATTCTGCACCCCGAGGACGCCCCAAAGGTGTTCGGGCCCAGGGAACCTGATCCCGGCAGTGGTGCCGGCCCGCGGGCTCTGCCTAGGATGCGCCGCCCGCACCGAGCATGCCGCAATCCACAGCTGCTGGCGGCCCGTCCGGCTCTGGCCACAAACATGCCCCGTCATGCTCACTGGCGCCCAGCCGCCACAAAGAAGGCCACCCCCGACACGTCCTCTCCGCAACCCCACACCCAAAGTTCACCTACCTCGGATGGGGCTGTCCCTCCTCGGCCCAGACTGCGGAGGAACGTTCTCTGCGCTCACCAGTGTCCCCAACGGGCTGCTGCGGTCCGATGGCAGCTTCCTGCCAAGAGCAGCACAGTGAGACACCGAGTCACCAAGCCGCCTCCTGTACGACGTCTGTTATTACGAACCCCCTCATTGTGGGTTTGCCCTGCGGGCCTGGACCACGAAGGCAGTGACGCAGCCTGCCGTCCCGTGCTGACGCTCGGCCACAGGGCCGGCCGGCTCAGCTCTCCAAACCGGTCTGTCAAAACGAATGCACCAGACCACGCGTCCACGTCTGTCCCGGGCAGGGGGCGGGAAGCCGGAGGGAGGCCCGTGGAGCCACGCAACACAGCCGGCCCAAGCGGAAACGAGACAGAAACCAGCCTGCACACAGCCGGTGACAGCTCGCTGCGGCAAAGCCCCAAGCCCTAGCCCTGGGCAGAGTCCGGGGCTCTTCTCTCTGGCCTGAGCAAGCGTGGGAGGCTCCGAGGTCAGGCCTCGCGGGCCGTGGGCTGGGACCCAGCCACGACAGAGAGCCACACAGGCGGTGGTGGTAGGCCTGTCAGCTCAGGGGTGCCACGGACAAATAGGCCACCCTTCTTATACACACAGACACACTGTCGCGTCCTAGGCCCGTGACTTGTTCTTGGGAAAAGAAACCGCATCGCGCCCTGCAAACCTTTTCTCTGAAACACAGAGATAGGTTTAAGAGGCAGAACAGGGGGGGGGGGGGCGCCTGGGTGGCTCAGTGTAGGTTAAAGCCTCTGCCTTCAGCTCAGGTCATGATCCCAGGGTCCTGGGATCAAGTCCCACATCGGGCTCTCTGCTCAGCAGGGAGCCTGCTTCCTCCTCTCTCTCTCTGCCTGCCTCTGCCTACTTGTGATCTCTGTCTGGCAAATAAATAAATAAAATCTTAAAAAAAAAAAAAAGAGGCGGAACAGGCAGAGAAAGGGAGGGATCGCGTGGCACGGACTCTGACTATGGCTCCGAGTACTCCGTTGTTCCAGCAAGCTTAACGTTCCCCTGACCGTCAGAACTCTCACCTGACTGAAAAGTGCAACAGTTTAATGCACGCGTGCTAACTTACATCGGCCCTGGAGCAATCTCTGAAAATATTTGGAAAAAAAAAAAAAAAAAACCCTGAAAAAATGAAAAGAACAAACACTAAAAACTGTAAATGGTCCGAAGGCTTGAAGACAGGCCGCCCTACACTTCCCCAAAGTACCACTTTCTGGTTCAGAGGAGAAGCAGCCATTTTCTAGGACCCCCCCAAATTCTCTGCGTAGTGTTAAGGCTGGGACACATTCACCTGGGGAAAGACAGCTGTAGTGACAGAGGAGGAGACGGCTAGGGACTCGAGAGTTGCACGCCAAGATGGCCCTTCAGGGGTCACGAATGTCCTGACTTGTCCCCAGGGACCTTTCCCACAGGGCCACGCCGGAAGGGCTACAGCACAAACCGCTGGGCACACGTCACACTGACTCGGGCCGTTCTATTTCGGGGCCTCCTCTCTGAGTGATTAGGACGGCAGGCGGGGGACAGCCCCCTCGCTTGCGGCCCAAGGCTTACCTGCGTGTAGAGGTCCGTGGATGGCGATGACCGGGACCGTCCATGAACGTACTGCGGCCTCTCGTGTTGCTCCAGACCCACGTCCAGGATGTCGTCGGCTGAGTGGTACCGCCCGGAGCTCCTGCCTTCTAGAGCTGGCCTCTGTTCCCGCCAAGACGCTTGGTACTCAGCAAACGTCCCGAGTCTCTGGGGCGGTTCCTGTTTTCCGACCTTCCCCGCTTTTCCGTGACCACTGGGGTGCTCTCCAAAGGAGGTGGTGCGGGCCCGCTTCTGGAACCAAGGCTCTGCACCCTCGTACCCGCGGCCTGCTGTCTGCGGCCTCTCCATCCTCTCCTTCGGGAAACCACAGAGCGCTGGGTTCGGCCCCGGTCTCTGCTGAACGGGTCTGCTGGTTTCCTCAAAGAACTTCCATCGGTCGGCGAACGTGCCCAGTGTCTCGTCGGACGTCCCGGGGTGCTGCTGAGGGCGCTCGTGCCCCGAGAGCCCCACCTCGTTCATCTTCTCTGGTTCGGAGTAGGATTTCAGCTTCTGCTCCAGCGTGAACCGCTTGCGGCTTCCGATGCGGGGAACGTGCGGCCCGCCTGCTCCCAACGGGGACGGCTTGGCCAGGCCCCCCTCCCAGACGCGGGGGACGGGGTCCGGACCGGCGCCGTGGTCCTCAGCCCGGTGCTCCGGTGACCCTGCGTAAGGATCGGCTGCGCTGGGCTCCAAGTCACGGCGCTTGAACGACGTGGCCCTGAGCACCCGGGCCTGGGCCTCCTTCACGTGGTCTCTGTAGGTGCCTGTGAAGGACCCTTCTGGGGTGGCGCTGGTGGCAGCCCCGTGCTGCGTCCCCCAGCCGGCGGCCTCCCCCGCCACGCCCCCTGCCCCGGTTAGCGCCACCGCGCTCTTGCTCTGCTGTAGCCTGGCCCGTCGCATCTGGATCTCGTTCCTCAGGGTGGTGGCGAACCGGTCACTCCTCCGTGTCGGTTTGCCCCCGGGGGCATCTGTCGGGGGCGGCCTCTCTGTGTGGGTTTCCTGCCCGTTCTCGGGCCGCCGCGTCCCCTCCCGCGTCAGCGAGTGCAGCATGGGGGTCTTCTGGCGGGAGATCTGGCTGCTCTCGCCGTCCGCCCATGCGAAGCCGTCCGCAGAGCCCCTCGCTCCGGCCTTCGCCACGGGCCTGGCTCCCTCTGTGTCCTCACATGCTACGGAGCGGCCCTCTGCCCCTCGGTCCCCTGGGTCACTCCCGTCTCTCTCGGGGGGGCCTGCGGCCACCTCGGGCTGCAGCAGGGAGCACCGGGGCCTCTGGCCCATCGGGTGGGAGGCAGGGTACTCGGGGGCGCCCAGGACCACGTCAGGTTGCCAGGCCTCCTCGTGCAGACATGCCGCCTGTGTGCTCCCCTGCAGGCAATGTCTGCTGGTCACACAGTAGTAGCGGCTCTGCCCGCCGCCGTCCCCCTTCTGGTTGGTGGCACTGGGCCACCTGACCTGAGGGGGGCTGTCGTCCTGGAAACGGCCCCCGGGGATGGCCAGGCGGGGCTGTTCCCTCAGCGACGTGGCGGCCCTGGGGCCCTCGTGGGAGAAGGGGCTGTCGTCACTGTACTGGCGTGGGTGCTGGCAGCCGTGGGAAGACGGCGGGAAGCGCACATCCGTGCTGGACAGGGAGGCCTGCAGCCGGCCGGGGGCCCCTGGGAGGCCGCCGGCCCTGTGGTCGGAGGGCAGCACACCTCCGTCCAGGGGGACGTCCGGCACGCAGTCCGAGCTCCCGACGGCTCTCCTGCCACTGGGATGCACTGGCCTCCACGGATCGGCAGCTTCTGTTCTCCAGTCGCTGCGGGGCTGGGCCCGGGTCAGGCCCAGAAAGTGCTGTGCGTTGGCTGCCTCTGAAAATGGAGGGCCCTGGGTCTTCTCGTGGCTCTTGGTGGCTGCGAAGCTGTCACTGCGGAGAGGGGGAGGGGGCGGAGGAGGGGACGAAGGTGCTTTTTTCTTCTCAGGGACATACCAGACCGGCCCAAAATTTGACCTCCCGGCGGTGGCCAGCTTGGCCTCAGGACTGTCCTCCGGCCTGGGGCTTTTGCGGCTGTCACAGGGGACCCGGGCTGGGAAGTACCCGAGCCTCTCCTCCAGGCCCGGAGCATCGCTGGCAGCCTGGCCCTGCCGGCTGCCACCTGGCTTGGAGGCCTCCCAGAGGCCCACTTTGTAGATGATGTTCTCTGTGGAGGAGGCGTCGGCCTTGGGCAGGGTGTGGTCAGGCGTGCTGGAGCTGGTGGAGAAGGAGCCGTAGGCCGAGTCCCGCTTGCTCTGGCCGCCCAGGTGGTCGATGCTGCTGTTGGACTTGGCCGCGGACAGGCGTCCGGAGGGGTAGTGGTGGGAAGGCTGGTCCAGGCTGTCGACACTCCCGAGCGAGCTGAAATGGTCCGAGGTTCGCTGCAGGTTGGACTGCTCCCACGGGCCCGACAGGTCGTGAGACGAAGAGCTAGCAGGGAAGGAGCACAGGGGGGTCTGCTTTAGAATCGACGAGCAGCGGCGGGGAAGATGAGCGCGGCAGCACACTGAATGCCGGTGGCCCGCACGAGACATCCAGACGCCCAGAACTCTTCCCAGAACAGGGTCCTGGGACCTGACAGGGGACCTCACCACAGCATTTTATTATTTTTAAAATTTATTGTAAAAAGATTTTATTTATTTGACAGAAAAAGAGCGAGAGAGAGAGCACAAGCAGGGGGAGCGGCAGGCCGAGGGAGAGGGAGAAGCAGACAGATGTGAGACTCGACTCCAGGACCCCGGGATCGTGACCTGAGCCAGAGGCAGACACCTCGCTGACTGAACCACCCAGGCATCCAGGAGTGAGAGAGGGAGAGGCAGGCTCGCCGCTGAGCAGAGAGCCCGATGCGGGGCTGATCCCAGGACCCTGAGATCATGACCTGAGCTAAAGGCAGAGGCTTAACTCACTGATCCACTCAGGTGCCCCTTTTTGGATTTTTTCCCCCTTAATTTAATAGAGAGAGAGATCAGGGCGCCTGGGTGGCTCAGTGGGTTAAAGCCTCTGCTTTCAGCTCAGGTCATGATCTTGGGGTCCTGGGATCGAGCCCCGTATTGGGCTCTCTGCTTGGCGGGGGGCCTGCTTCCCCCTACCGCCTATCTCTCTGTCAAATAAATAAATAGATAAAATCTTAAAAAAAAAAAAATAGAGATCACAAGTAGGCAGAGAGGCAGGAGTGAGAGAGGGAGAGGCACCAGCACAGCATTTTAAACAGTAACTCTGACAACAGGCTGAAAAAACCCAGCCCGACTCACTCGATGCTCTTTCCCCAAACACATGCCTTCATGTGCTAGCTGTACACACTCCTGCCCTCAGGGTGGCCAAAACCACAGCGGTCAGCAGCGGGGAGACTCTGCCTACGTGAGCGCTTTCATCCTCCATCACAAAGTACGGCAGCTGGCGGTCCACAGCCCGTGAGCACGGGGGTTAGGCAGTTAAAGGGTTGGGGGCACGTGGATCAAAAGACCATTTCAGGACTCATGAGAATGATAAGAAATTCAAATATCACTGCTTACAGATAAGGTGTGATTAGAACCCAGTAGGGGCCATCCGTGTACACACCGTTTGTGACTGCTTCTGAGCTGGGGAACTGGCAACACACACGGGCCCACGGAACCTAAAATACTTCCTACATGGCCCTTTCTAGAGCAGGTCTGTGGACCCCTGGGCTCTGCATACGAAAGGGTTTTTGTTCGAATGACTAACAGAGAAGAACCTACTGAACCATGACAGCTTTCACACTGAAAGGGGACGTCCAGGGGCGCCCGGGTGGCTCAGTCGGTGAAGTGTCTGCCTTTGGCTCAGGTCATGATCTCGGGGTCCTGGGACTGAGCCCCACATGGGGCTCCCTGCTCCGTGAGGAGCCGCCACCGGCTTCTTCATGGCCCGCCGCTCCCCCTGCTGTGCTCACTCTTCCTCTGACAATATCTAAACAATAACAAGTAAATTTTAAAAAATGCAGGAGGTGCAGGACAATGTGACTTTTCCACACCTAAGCATTCAAGTACCATCAACTCCTTTCAGCTGTCACTGAAGGCAACACGTGATTGAGAGAACTCCAGCGACAGGCGTTTTCAGCAAAACACGACACTGCGGGGCCAGGGGCCTCATGACGCCTGGCAGAGTTCATCGGAGCTGTACCCGGACTGCAAACATTCTGGTTTGCAACTAGCACGGGGTCTAGGAGGAGGAAATGCAAAAGCCAGGCTTACTGCTACAAGCTGGGTGATGCACACTCATCACGAAGTCTGCATTCTACCAGGTAGTCACAGCGCACAGGGGAGCCTAAGGGCCCTCTGTGGCGAGCTCTTTATCCAGCCTTGAAAACACTTTCATGAAAGCTCAACAGAGCTGGAACCTTCAGGCTTCGAGGTCAGAAAAACAAAAACCAAAACCTACTGCCCACAACTGTTGCTACTTTAGGTCTGGGGAGAACCCGGATAAGAAAGCAAGCCATGTCAGCACAGCGAGGAGACTGAACCGGCTAAATGACTCTTAACAACAACAGCAACAAGACAAATGAAAACACAGGGAGAAAGATTATACCTACATGCTCTGAAGGTCTCATGGCTCCTGGGGACAGGGAGGTATTCCTGAGGGGAGGGGACTGTGGGGGTTTTACACCCTTCTCTGGACGGACACAGCAGGTGCCCCTCAGACACAGAACACCGTCCACGCCGTCCTCCCCCAGTGCCCTGAGGGGGCTCTCCCCATGCGGACTTCAGTCTTGGCAGATAGGAACAAGGCTCAGCACCGCTTCCACACAAATGTGGGCAGCATTTGTGCATCTTTAATCAAGAAACCACCAAAGACTGGATGGCTCAGTGGGTTAAAGCCTCTACGTTCAGCTCAGGTCATGATCGCAAGGTCCTGGGATCGAGCCCTGCATCGGGCTCTCTGCTCAGCAGTGAGTCTGCTTTCTCCTCTCTCCCTCTCTGCCTGCCTCTCTGCCTACTTGAGATCTCTGTCTGTCAAATAAATAAAATCTTAAAAAGAAAAGAAAAGAAACCACCAAAGGGACTGAATGGACATCCTATTACATTACTTCACCTCAATAACGAAAGGCAAGGCCCACTTTCCACTGAACTGTAGTGTGCAGCTGAGAACCCGTGGTTTCTCAAAAACACCCTGGACTGCCAACACCACGGTCTCTCATCACTTCAAGTAGATAATGCATTTGCGATGTCTTTCCTCATAAAAACACTGCATGATTTTACAGCAAACCAGTGTTTGCTAAAAATCAAAAATAGATTCTGAGGGGCGTCTGGGTGGCTCAGTCTTGATTAAGCGTCTGGCTGTTGGTTTCACTCAGGTCAGGATCTCAGGTCCTGGGATCGGGCCCCCTGTGGGCTCTGTGCGCCACGTGGAGACTGCTTGACATTCACGCTCTCCTTCTGCCCCCAACTTGTGCATACTTTCGCTCACTCTCTCGCTCCCAAATAGATAAATCTTTTCTTAAAAAATTGATTTCGGGGCGCCTGGGTGGTTCAGTGGGTTAAGCCTCTGCCTTCAGCTCAGGTCATGATCCCAGGGTCCTGGGATTGAGCCCCACATCGGGCTCTCTGCTCAGCGGGGAGTCTGCTTCCTCCTCTCTCTGTGCCTGCCTCTCTGCCTACTTGGGATCTCTTTCTGTGTCAAATAATAAAATCTTTAAAAAAAATACTGATTTTGAGGTGGTTAATGACCTCCACACACACAGGCACAAATGCACTTATAGAATAGGTATGTACGCACACTCACAAACACACACACACACACACGTGCACACATCCTAAGCATGCACAGATACACCTACAAACACAGATACACATACCCAAACCCACACTACTTGCTGTCACCGTCATCCTTTTAATAGGAGACTTGTGATGACGCTGGGGGCTGACCCAAGAGGATGGGTGCCTAGCTGGAGTTTCCTCAAGCCAACACCGCTGTGGGGCTGTCACACGCGTACCTCATCCAGCGGCACTTCTGCACCTGATATGTGGACGCCAGGTCGACCAGAACGCCGCCTCCTTTTGCCAACCAAGAGCTCCCACCGTCTTGGTCTCGCACTTACTGGGAACCACCACTGGGCCCTCAAGGCTGGCTGCCAGCCTGGCGTGTGGGCTGTGAAGCCCTGGTTTCCTCTGTCCAGCCACAGGAGAGCCTGGGCGTTAGGGACAGGGTGCTGATGCTGCCCAGGACTGCCTGGGAGCCTCTGTGAGCTACACTTGCCGAACCCGTAGGTAGCGCCTGTCTTCCAATCTAGGCACAAAAATCTCAAAAGAATGGCGGTGGCTGTGGGCAAGTGGGTGGCATGGTAGCTGCCCCAGTCATGTCGGCAGCTGGCCCAAAGGCGTTCAGGCAAGAAGCCCAGCTCCCAGGCTGCCGACGGACTGAGCACCGGAAGGAGAACGCACACCTACTCATCCTTGCTCTTGATGTTTCAGGTTTTGTTCCCAGAGGTTGGCCACCTCCCTACTCTGAAAAACTTGGAAAGTTTTACCAGGAATGCTGTGCTAGTGGCTTTTCCTCATCAGAAAGACGAAACTGTTCTGAAGGTGAGAGAGGTGCTCTCGTGGCAGGGCTGGGAAGCGACGGACACCGCCTGTCCCGGTGGGAAACGCGTGCCTACCTGGTGTGGTGTCGCCCGTGCCAAGAAGGGCAGGCGCCGGCGGGGGGGAACGGCGCTGCTGCCATCTCGGGGTGGCTGTCGGAGAACTTGGTGGCGTGCCAGGAGTGAGGCCTCCAGCTCACTTCATTCTTCCTGAAAAAGAACGCAGACGGCTCAGGGACCCTGAACAAAGGACGACTCCGTGCCAAGACAGAAGTGCGACATGGAAAAGAAGTCACGGTGACTTCCGTCCGGTTCAGAGCATCGCCTCCAGGTGCTTCCCACTGGATCTGGACATGAACACGGTGTGTGACACATTTCTTAATACAGAACTCACGTTAATGCAGAGACCATCTCAAGCTTCCACATGTGAATTAACCCTTATTTTCCAACATCTATTCCCACAGTAAATCCATCTTGCTGTCCCCTGGGCCACCAGCACGACCGCAGACAGACTCTTCCGTCTCTGCTTCCGCACCGCTATGTGCACAGCCCTCAGCCTCCCTGCGGAACACGGACCGCACAGGACAGAAGCTCCGAGAGTGCCCCGCTCCGCCGGGTCATGCAGAGTTTAGGCCGCCGTGACTTACTCACTTAACCCAGGAGACACAGACACTTACTTACGTGAACGAAGACCTGCGGACATGTGTTCACTCCCCTGGGCCCCTTGGAGCGTCTGCAAAGTCGGCTAAGGGTCCCCATTCCGGGAACGTGAGGTCCTAGACCTACAGGCGGCGGCCCGCCCTGCCCGGGCTCCCACCCCATGGTCCCCACCGCCCCGCGGCGGGCACACTGGTGTTCTGGCTGCACTGCCTGGGTGCGGGAAGGGAACTGGAGTCGGAAGTCCGCGGGGCTGCCGTGAAAACCTGACAGCCTCCGAGAGAAGGCGGCCCACTGGCCTGTGCTCGCACTCTCCGCTTCTCCTGTGTGGCACAGAACTTGCTCGCTCTGGACAGCCTACATCCCCTTCAAGAACACAGAGAGACCTCAAAATGTGCCTCGCTGGGTACGGACATGTGGAATGTGTTGACTTCAGGAGTTTCCCCATGAACAAAACCACAGAAGAAACAAATTCATCGCACCGCAGAAGTAAAGGGACTGAAAACCAAACTGTACCTCATAGAGTTCCTCAGAATCCTCGTAAGAAAGGTTCTGGCCTTGTGAATTTCATTTTCAGATGTCTTTTTTTGTGCTACCATATCCACAATTTCTTTCATCTTCATTTATAGTTAATTAATGAAGGAAAGAAACTAGACGGAGAATGGAGGCAAAGGGAAACAAATAAAAAAAAAGGCCAGGAAAGGAAAATGCCTTGTCTTCTCTGGCAACATCTTCCAACCCTGCAACTGGCAAGACTGGGGTACGGGCTGGCTTACTGGGGTAGCAGCGTTCCAAGCATAAGCATGTTTTCTCTTTTTTAAAAGGATAATCCACACAGATGCAAATCTATTTCAAGAAGACATAGTCAGCAGTTGTAGTATGAATTAAGGGCTTTAAAAAAGAAAGGAACAGGGGCACCTGGGTGGCTCAGTTGGTTAAGCATCTGCCTTCAGCTCAGGTAATGATTCTCAGGGTCCTGGGATCAAGCCCTGCATTGGGCTCCTTGTTGAGCGGGGAGCCTGCTTCTCCCTCTGCCTCTGCCCCTTCCCCCTGCTCGTGCTTGTTCTCTCTCACGTGCAAATAAAATGTTAAAAAAATTTTTTAAAAAAGATTTTATTTATTTATTTGACAGAGATCACAAGAGGCAGAGAGACAGGTAGAGAGAGAGGAAGGGAAGCAGGCTCCCAGCTGAGCAGAGAGCCTGATGCGAGGCTCGATCCCAGGACCCCGGGATCATGACCTGAGCCAAAGGCAGAGGCTTTAACCCACTGAGCCAGCCAGGCTTCCAAAAAAGTTTTTTGAAAAAGAACAAATGAGGGGTGCCTGGTGGCTCAGTCTACTTGTGATCTCTCTGTCAAATAAATAAACAAAATCTTTAAAAAAATTAAAAAGAACAAATGATAACACAGTGATGAAGTTACACCTATCCGCTAAAACAAGGATCTCACGGATACTGGACACAGTGATGTTTTCCTAAAACACAGGCGCTTGCAGCAGGTCCTCTGAACATCCTAGGGCATAATGAACGTATTTAGCAAGGTTCCAGCTCCTTCCTGCTTGTCAGCCCCTCTCCTGGTTCAAACTTGTTGATAAGAGAAAGGAGGACCTTGGGCACCCATGTGTGCATCAGTCCCAACCCTGGGCGGATGCTGGACAGGAAGGCTCTGGGGACCGAGCGCTCTGGCGCCACCCAGTGTGCACATACAGTCACTGCGCCTCTGGCTCCGCTTCAACCAGACCCAGCGGCAACAGAACTGCAAGTGGATTGAAGATCCTCCTTTTCCCTGGATCGTGGGGTTTCTTTTCACACAGGTGGCTTTATTTATTTATTTATTTTTAAGATTTCACTTTTTTCTTTGACGGAGAGAGGAGTGAGCGAGCACAAGCAGGCTCCCTGCTGAGCAGGGAGCCCGACAGGGGGCTCCATCCCAGGACCTGGAGATCATGACCTGAGCCGAAGGCGGACGCTTTGCCGACAGAGCAAGCCACCCCGGCCCGGCGCCCCTCGGGTGGCTTTATTATTTTTTTTTAATATTTAAAACAAATTTTATCTTTAATAAAATAATAAAAAAATTGTTTATTTATTTGACAGAGATCACAAGTAAGCAGGCAGAGAGAGAGACAGAGATCACAAGTAGGCAGAGAGGTAGGCAGGCAGGTAGAGAGAGAGAGAGAGGACGAAGCAGGCTCCCCGCAGAGCAGAGAGCCTGACACGGGCTTGATCCCAGGACCCTAGGATCATGACCTGAGCCAAAGGCAGAGGCTTTAACCACTGAGCCACCCAAGCGCCCCTATTGTTGCTGTGTGGCAGGGACAGTTCTGGCCTTGGAATGAGCCACGAGTGGCGGACGGGCACGCAGCTCACTGGAGCCGCGAAGGCCTGTGCAGCTTAGCTTGTCCCAGTGGCACTCGAGGTCCTGCTTCTGTGCAGGGTGGCACGGGCAGGAGTGCCCCAGACAAAGACCAACAATGCCACACACTGTGCATTGAGCCCCACAATACCAGGACTACCAGAAATGGGGTTCAGTCTAGAGGCACCCCGGACTACGGTCATCCCAGTGTACACGGAAGAAAGCCCTTTCTATTCAAAGGGCTACTGACATTTGTAATCCTTACGGTGTACGCTTACTGTAGAAAACATGGAACACGGGGCGCCTGGGGGGCTTACTCGGTGAAGCGTCTGCCTTCGGTTCAGGTCATGATCCTGGGGTCCTGAGATGGAGCCCTGCATTGGGCTCCCTGCTCAGCGGGGAGTCTGCTTCTCCCTCTGCCTCTGCCCCCCGCTTGTGCACTCTCTGTCTCTTGCTCTATCTCAAATAAATAAATCTTAAAGAAAAGAAAATATGGAACATTTAAAAATGAAGAAGGCACTGAGAAGACCAGAGGAAAGTGGGCCACAACCTACAGACGACCACAGGCGCCGTGTGCGCATTCTGCCCCATCTCCTTCTAGACGACCCGGGGAATGCTGCAGACAGCAGGTCCGTTCCTTCTGCAGCCCGCCGGCTTCTGTGCGTGCCCCCAGGCCGCCGTCCCTCTTCCAAAACGTAATCTCTCTTCTGTGCTTAATATTCCTTTGATATACATACTGAAAAGCCACAGTACTGACCATGAATATTTTCTGGTGCTCCAGACAAAATTATTCACCCTAATGACAATTCTCCTAATGCCTTTCCCACAAATTACAAAATACAAAATTTATGTTAATTTTTAAAATAATTTTATATGCTAGGTAGTCTCTGAGGGGATGTTGGAAGGATAGGATTTAGATCACAGATTTGAAAAATGCTATGCTATCCCTGAAAATTAAGAACAAATCTAGATATCAGAAATCCTTTTACAAAAAGGAAATATGAAGATAAATGCTTCAATAAAATGTTCATCATTGTCATAAAGAACAATATCCGCCCCCCACCCAAAAGAAAAGTCCCATGAGTGCTGGGTAAGTTCTGTAATGAGAAGCCAACAGGCACTGCCGCACAAGACAAACGCAGTCTGTGCCTCGTCACCACAAGCTCCATCAGCCTGATGGGACCAGACCCATCGGTGGGGAGGCCAGGGGCCCCGGCTCTGGGTGCACACCATGATGGGCCCGTGCACAGGGCGTGAGGGCTTTCAGGCAACACTGGGGTCGGGGAAGGCTCCTGGCGGGAGAAACGTCAACAGGGCTGTGTGGAAGCATCTCACAGAAAAGCATCAGTGGGCCTGGACTGGGAAACACCTGGGTTCCAGAGAAAGGGGGAGCTGGACAACGCGGCAAATGGTTCTCAGGGAGCCCGAGTGCGCAGGACTGGCCCTATGCAGACAGCCCCCGGAATTCAAGGAAGGGAGCGGGTCCAGGCCAGCAGAGGAGGTGGGGGTGGGGGGTGAGGGGTCTCTGCTGGAGGAGGGGTGAGTGCCAGCATCCTTCTTAGTCCTTCCAAAAGAAACAAAGAAAAAGCACCAGTCTACAAACACAAAAGCAACCTTGCTCTGACCCCACCACTTCCTGTCTCTGCCAAGCCTAGGGAAGGCCATGTCCTGACCAGCCTCTCCCTCTGCGGGTCTATCGAGCTCCTGCCAGATCTCTGCAACTCGGCAACTCTGCTCCGGACAGCTCTTGCTCTCACTCCAGAATCTTCGACGGCTCCCAGTGGCCGCAGAAGGAAGCCCAAGCGCTCACATTCTCAGGCATCCAGCCAACCTGTCGTGTGGCATGTGCCCCCGGGCCAGCAGCGTGGGCATCGGCTGGGCACAGCCTGGGTGGGCTGATGCGTTTGTGCTCACCTTCCTGGCACATTCAGATGCGGGCTCGGGCCCCATGCTCTCTGCCTCTGGCTCCCTTTCCCTGCGCTCCCTTGGGTGCCATCTCTTGAGGAGGCTCTGGTACAGCTGACGTGGGACCAGACTGGCGGCTCAGCCCTGGCTCAGCTTTCCAAGGACAGGCCAGAGCCCTCTGCTCTAGAAAGACTCTGCTGAGATCTGCTTCCATTTCTCTTGACGTCTTTTGGCTCAGCTCGTGCTCGGGCTTTCCCAGTCTGTGCCTATGAGCACACTCAGGGGCCGGCTACTTCCCGGAGGGCTGGACCTCATGCTGTGACCTTCACCTCTCCCTGGAGCGCTTCTAACCCGCTGCGGGAGCACACACAGCACTCCATACCTGGCACACGGGTCCCCTCCCTGCCAGTGGTGCGACAATGTGACAGTGTCCTGGGGATGGCACGCTGGCTTACGTCTACTGTGGGGTACGGGGCAGACAGTCCCTGCTTTCAAACAGGGCGAGAATTCAGATAGAAATTCCTAGGGATCTAAGTAGTCGAAATGGATACCAGACATCAAAGCCACACTTCGCACAGAGGCCAGGCTCAGAAGTGGCCTTCCCACCGCATGAAAGCACCAGGGTTCCTGTCCCGAGGCCGGGGCGCCCCGCATCCTCACCCCCCCGACAAGGGCGAGTCCTCGTTTCTGGTTTGGCCTCTGGTGCTGCCCCTGCGTGTGTCCGCTCAAAACACCGTGTAGGAAGGTCACGCTGTGAACATGGCCAGACGGGAACAAACCCAAATGACTGGCTTTTTCTAGTAACTTCTATCATCTTCACATCAATAAACCGATTCGTGTCAGAAAAGAGAAAAAAAGAAAGACGATCTCACCTGCCTATGTCCACTATGTCAACTGACGAACACACGAGTAAGCCCAACTCAGTGCTTTAAAAGGGCGCCAACCCAACTTCCTGGTTACGTTTCAAGAGAATAAATTTTTTTGCCAAAGACACTCAGGACACTCAAATGTGCAGGCATTAATAAAACTGATTATAAACAGCTCTCAGCATCAGCAACAGGGCTGAGGAGTCATATATAAAAGAAATGAAAATAAGTAAAACATTCTCTGCACATTATTAAATAATGAATAAATAAAACATTCTCTGCATATTATTAAAACATCTCTGCATAACCTATTAGAAACCCTCAAAGTTTTCACACTAAGTTTTATAAACATCACTTATGTGCTGTGCAATGAAAAAAATCTTAACTTTTTTTACCACTCCCTCCTTGACTTAGAATATGAAATGTCTCATGTAAATGGAAATTCATGTGATCAAATTGCTCAGGCCATAAGCTGAGCCTACATTTGAAGAGAAGCAATTCTTCACTTTTTCTCCTGATTTTACTCAATAAAAACAACAATGGAAAAGAGCCCAAAGACGTCAGGGTATCTGTGCAGGTTAATTTCTGGGTCTGCTCTGTTTAACAAGAAATAGGCATGGAGCAAACAGTCTTGAGTCCCAAAATGCTCGAAACAGAAGCTTTTCCCCTGACACTACAGCCAACACCTGCAGACTGGCCTCTGAGAGTACAGGGTTCCAAGGACACCTGCCAACACCCCTACTAAGGCTCCCAGCCTGCAACAACACAGAGACACACACAGACACACACACACACACAGACACACACACAGAGGTTCTGTCCCAGGAAGAGCTCTCAGGAGGGGAAGGTAGGGCGGATACAACCTGCGGACGTGCTGGCCAGCCCTGTGCTCCCGCGGCATGGCTGCAAGAAGCTGCTTCGAGGAACATCTGTGCTAGCCCATGTCAGGGCCACGCACAGAGCCACCTGCTCCAGGACAGCTCCAAGCAGCCAGGAGCAGAGGGGGGCACGGCACAACACAGGCTTGCTGTGAAATTCGCTGCAACTGAGCGACTTCCAGAAAACAACGCATGTTCCAAGAAGTTTGCTCATGGCAAGCATGGCTGCACGCACGAGATCTGAAACCTCCTTCCTTCATGTATGGAATCATTCCACAGCCCCGCCAACCTGTACAACCACCCGCAGAGAACCTGCCTTAACCCTGGGCCTTAATCTGCTCCCGGATGCAAGCTTAGTGCAAGCTTAGTGGCCGTAATCAGAGTCACAGCTGGTGTCGGGCCGCCCACTAAGAGGCAGAAGAGTCCACAAAACCCTACTGATAACTCGGCCCTGGTCCGACTGCTCACGGCAGTTCTGAGTCTTGGCTAAGAGTCAGAGTAACGATGTGCCCGGCAGCCGGACTCCATTTCAAGCAAAACTAGGATTACCACAAGGATTGGAAAGAGAAGCCAAAAGGGCGATGGCAAGCTTTCCAAAATAACGAATGGCATGACATGGAAAAGAAACATTCCACAGGCTATTGGAAGTTCTCCGAGCTTGCGAGGAGCTGACCTGGGAAGCGAGGGGGATGGAGGACTGCCCGGCACTCGTTATGCCCAGCTTGCAGCCCGCACTTTATCTAGTCACACGGCAACAGCCCCCCGCCCCGCTCTGAGCGAGATGCTTGCCCTCCCCGACGCACCGCGTGCCCCGGGGAAAGCCGCACACCTCTCCCACGGCGAAGGCCTGTCCCCTCGGCTACGGGGATCAGGGAAACGCCACCTGTGACCCAGTTTCCGGTCTCACTCCACCTTCCCTAAGCACAATTGCTTAAGCCCCTGGTGCTGCCCAGCAAGAGCGCCCGGGGCTGTCTGTGCAGACGCCCGCAGGGGACCCCTGCAGAGCCGCCGGTCAGCCCTTGCAGCGCGGGCCCTGGGCAGATGACAACCGTGCGCACACACATGGGAAAAGGTTCCCGTCTCCGCGCCACACCTTCCTGCGAGCAGCACTTCTGGGCCGAGTAGGACCACAGAGGGCCTGGGAGGGAAGGACGAGGCAAGG